>NW_004444230.1:1284248-1303122 GCF_000243295.1 Trichechus manatus latirostris | reverse complement strand
GGATGGGAGATGGATGCTGGAGGCCAGAGCAGGGGATGGGAGATGGATGCTGGAGGCCAGAGCAGGGGATGGGAGAATGGCCGGGGAGTGGGGAGAAGGGGCTCCTGGCCCAGGGCTGCAGCAGGGAGAGAGGGAGGAGCGGGGCTCTGGCATCACAGGTTCCTATCTGCCCCTCACCAGCTGTGTGAATTGGAGCAAGCGAATGAATGCTCTGAGGCCCACAGGTTTAGCATGTTGTGTGACAGATCACAGGTCTCCTTAGCTCTCTGCTGCGCACGCACAGCAGCAAAGGTTCAATCTTGGCGGCCTTCTAACAGCCCCCATGAGGGATAAGGAAGTGACAGTGGTATCCCTCGCTTGCTCCCTCGCTCACAGAGCTGTGGGGCCCTGACTCAGCCTGAACCTCTCAGCCAGGAGGAAGAGGGACTTCTTTGTGGGCCTCTTGCTTACCTTTAATTGGCCTCAGTTCTTGGCAGCCGAACTATAAACCACAGGGGCAGGACCATAACCACCCAAGGGCAGAGTTGTACCAGGAAGCTGGGGCTTGTGTTCCTTTCCTGGCCCAGAGCACTCCAAGCAAGCTCAGGTTGGGGGTCTGTGTGGGAAGTCTGGGTCACAGCTGGGTCCCATTCCAGGCTCTGGGCCCAGGTATGGGCTGGTGGGCGTCAGGGGCTGAAGAGGGGTGCCCCAAATGGATGAATGTGTTAGTGCACGCACAAAGACACACACCAACAGGACTCCGTCTGCAGCTTGCTCACAGAGGGATGTCTGTCACCATTACTCTGGCTCTGACCCAAAGCCCCAGTCCCTCCTTCAGCTAAGAGGAGAAATGTATCAGAACAAAGGCTCCAGGGGATCCCAGCCCTGGGCCTTCACACAGAGCAAGAGTGGAATATACTCAGAGGATCCGGCACAACTGGTGTCAATCCTGGGAGACCACCTGGGCAGGGGTGGCACAGTGGGCTAAGAATCAGGAAACCTAGGTTCTAGTCCTGGCTCTGCCATGTGCTCGCTCTGTGGCTTTGGACAGGTTACTTAACCTCTCTCAGCCCATTTCTTGATCTATAAGATGCAGCTCATACTAACTGCCTTTTAGGGTTGTTTTGATTAAATGGCACACAGCAGAGTGTCAATAAAAGTCAATTCCACACACATAGTCACCAACCCTCAGGAGAGCACAGTGGAAAAAAACCAAATCTGCAAGCAAAAACCATAGTTTCAAATCCCATCTTTGCCATGTGTTAGAACAGTTACATATACAACCAACCACTTCACCTTTCTAAGCCTTAGTTTACCCCTCTGTAAAATGGGAACAATGATTATTTCACAGGGTCGTCATAAGGAACAGGTTAGATAAATGAAGACTCCTGCAAACAGGAATTACAATAACAGTATGTAAGTGCACTCCCTTGTCTTTCCTGCGATAGGATGGACTTTGGTCCAAATAAAACCTAACTAGAGCCAAGGGCTGGTCCACCCCATGGGCTGAAATAACAAGCCAAATATTCTTCCATAAAGTTTTATTGGCAGTTCTGGGGGAGAAACAGAGTTAAGAGTCCCTCCCCTTCTATACCCCTGCCCAGAGGGATCCCTCTGCAGGAGGGCAGGAAGCCCAGGACTCAGAGGGCCTTGACAACGCATGCGTCCTTGCAGGGGATATCCTGGCCCTCGAGCAGGCTGCGGTAGGTGGCGATCTCCTGCTCCAGCCGTAACTTGATGCCCATGAGCTGCTGGTACTCCTGATTGTGCCGCTCGGTGTCAGCACGCACATCGCACAGTTGGGCCTCGATACTGCTGATCAGCGCCTGGATCTGCGCCAGCTGGGCCCCGAAGCGGGCCTCCGTGTCCGCCAGCGTGCATTCCAGGGCGGCTTTCTGAGGGCAGGAAGGAGGGCCGTGACTCGGTGGAGCCTGGTCCCCAGAGAGGGCACAGCCACCCGCCAGGCTCCCTCAGGGGCAGGGGCACATACCATGCTCAGCTGCGACTGTAGCTCAATCTCCAGACCCTGAAGGGTACGTCGCAGTTCAGTCACCTCCGTCTTGCTGATCTGGAGCTGCTCTTTGTTGCAAGCAACCTCCCGGTTCAGCTCCTCGGTCTGCAGCAAGAAGAGGAGGGAATAAGCATTCGGCCAGATCTTTGGCTGGGGGGCATCAAGCCCTCTCTCCTTGTGCCCTCCCCGAAGGGCGCCTGCTTCCCCTCCGTACCCGGCAGATAAACCAGGCTTCAGCATCCTTCCGGTTCTTCTCGGCCAGGGCCTCATATTGGTTTCTCATGTCGCTCAGGATCTTGGCTAGGTCGATGCCTGGAGCACAGTCCACCTCCACATTGATCTGGCCACCCAAACGGCCCCTCAGGACACAGACTTCCTGAAAAGACAGCAAAGACAGGCATGTCAGGACCCAGAGCCCACTGGGCCTGGGCCAGTTCACCCTCCTCCCACCAGCTCACCCCAGGCCAAATGGGACTGGTTCTCAGGCACAGACCCAGGAGCCAGCACTGTGGGATAAACTGGGTTGCCACAATCCTCTGCTGGAACCCCAGGAGCCATGGCAAGGATGCATTGAGTGTGGCCACGCTCAGGGGATCCAGGGTAGAAAAAAGTCCTCAGCCCTGGGAAGCTGAGGCGGGATGGGAAGGCCCAGCTTGAAACTCACCTCCTCATGGTTCTTCTTCAGGTAGGCCAGCTCCTCCTTCAGGCCTTCGATCTGCAACTCCAGGTCGGTCCTGGCCAGGGTCAGCTCATCCAGCACCCTGCGCAGGCCGTTGATGTCGGCCTCCACGCTCAGGTGCAGGGCCCGCTCCGTCTCAAACCTTTTAAAAGAAACAGATGCAGCCAGACCAGGTTATCCCGGTACCTCTGAGGACTTCCCCAGCCCCTAGAGTTCAGGAATCCATGAGGGCAGTTTCTCTAGGCCAGCTGGGGTGGGTGACTTACAGTCCAGACCCCCACTGCACTGAGCCCCACATGGGCCTGGGATTGGCCTTCACCCTGCCCTGGCTCCCCGCAGCCCCCAGTGCAGACACTTACTTGGTCCGGAAGTCATCTGCAGCCAGACGGGCATTGTCGATCTGTAGGACAATCTTGGAGTTCTCAATGGTGGCAGCAAGAATCTGGAAGGCAGTAGGCAGGAGATTGGCACCGGTTCAGCATACAAACACTGCCCACCCACTTTCTTCCCAGAGGAAAGAGAGAAGCAAATGAATATACCCCCTCATTCCCTAGAGACCAGAGCCCCTGCTGCCCATTGGCTGCCCTTCAGCCTGCTCTCTGGGTGGCCGTGGACTCCATGCCCAGGAGCTGCAGCAAGAGAAAATGCCGCCTGGGAGGCTGAGGCTGGCCAAGGGTGAGGTGCATGGGGGGGCAGGAGGATAACCTGGGGAGACAACTGTGCCCAGTGACACTTGTGTGCCCTTCAGGGAGGCAGCCTCTAGTGATCTGTAAACCCAATGCAGGAAAGCATTCAGGGCGGGAGAGGCAAGAGAAGCATCAAGGGCTTACTTCTTTGTTTGTACTCCCCGCTTAAAGCACATTCTGCCCTCAGGGAAGAAAATTCCATTTTTTTGAGCATCTTTTATATCCCAGGCACTTTGCAACTCATCTTTTAGCCTATAGAACTTAACTGCCAGGTCAGTGGATACTCCTATTTTAAAGAAGAGGAAATTGAAGTTCAGGGTACTTTGTCCAAGTTCATCTCACTAGTAAATGGCAGGGTGAGGTTTGACCCCAATTCTTTCCGACCTGAGGGGTGTATTGGCATCATCCAGACTATCACTGATTAAGGTTCTTAGATACTTGGGCTCCAGAGAGCCAGTCGTGCCTCATTAGTTAATGTACCGGGGCGGGGGGTGATCTGCATCAGTGATTTTGTTTGTTTTGTTTTCTGCATCATTTTTTAACGAAAAGGAACAGGAAATATAAAATACCAGAGGGCATCACCCACGGAAGAAGAAGAATTATTCCAAGAAACTTTTGCCTCCATTGTGTGTGTGAGAGAGAGAGAATGAATGCGTGAGCGTGCACAGTAAAATGTTATTTCTTACTGGAGGTAACAGTTTTAAAAGTGTGAAAAGCACTAGGCTAGTTGGTTGTTTCTATCTTAACTCTCCTTACTTGTCCCTGGGTCTGGTCTTATCCCGGACACCCAGCTCCGTGTGAGGTGCATGGTAGGCAATGGCAAATGTTGTGGGGAGCTGTGTGTTCACCCAGCATGTGAGCTGTTAAATGTCCCACTGGCTCCTGATACACTTCTTCAGGACTGAGCTTTTATCGGTAGGCGGTGACCAAGCCCATCCCCCATGCCCGTTAAGACACAGGTAAGAGCCTGTCGCTCAGACTTCTTGGATCCAGTCCAGGACTCCCCACCCCGCAGGTCAGAGGGCCCCTGCTGCACCTGGTTCTCCCCAACAGAGGTCTTCACAGCAAAGGACCCGGGGCCTTTGCATAAGTCCCTCCTTTACCCTGCCCAGGGACCTCGGCTGGCCTCCTTCGTTCTCAGAGCGCCTCTTAGGCCCAGCCTGGGCCGCGGAGGAGGGGCCTTAGTCTCAGCGCGATGGGAACCAACCAAGCGGGTCTGAGAAAAGGAATGCAGAGGCCTTCCACCGGATCCGCAGGGGGCAGGCCAGGCCAGGGGCGGACCAGGCCTAACTCCTGCATCTCCCAGTTGCGGCCGCGACCACTGGCTTGACCACTGGTCAGCCCACAGGTTCGCCCCATCTCCTCCCACTCCTTCGCACTCCCGTTCAGAGGCCTCACCGGCCTCGCCCTTTCTTCCTCCCCCGCTCTCCAGTCCCGCCCTCCCGCCTTCTACGGGCCCCACTCACCCCGCCCAGGTCCCTGCCCCTTCCCACCAACCCAGTCCTCCACTTCCTGCCCTCCCCGTCCCCGTGTTGTCCCCTCCCCTCCTCCCCCCTGCTCTCGGCCCCGGCCACCCCCTAAAGGGCTCCTTCCCGCCCCAGCTCCGGCCTCGCCCGGCCCGCGAGGCTGGGTTTCCCCGACCTCCGCCCTACCCGCCGCGGCAGGTGCACTTCCTGCGGCCCAACAGGTGCCCACCTTTTTCCGCAGATCATTGATGGTATCGTAGTAGCAACTGTAGTCGCGGCTGGGCCCGGGGCCTTGCTTCTGGTACCACTCGCGGATCTTCGCCTCCAGCTCGCGGTTGGCCTTCTCCAGGGCGCGCACCTTGGCCAGGTAGCAGGCCAGGCGGTCGTTGAGGTTCTGCATGGTGAACTTCTCGTTGCCCGCCAGCAGCCACTCGGACCCGCCCAGGGAGCCCCCATAGCCGCCGCCGCAGCTCCCAGAGGACGAGGACACGAAGCGAGCGCACGACACGGACACGCCGCGGCCGCCCGAGCCCCCGTGGATGCTGGGCGCACGGAAGGGGCCGCCCGAGCCAAAGCGCCCGGAGCCGCAGCCCAGGCCTCCGAAGGACGAGGTGGCCGACGACTGGCGATAGCTGTAGGAAGTCATGGCGAGGCGGAGGATGCGAGAGACGCTGCCCTAGGAGCTGCGGTCGGCAGGAGGAGTGGCGAGGCTTTCACCTGGCGCCTTTTATGCCGCGGGCGGGCTGGGAAGGGGAGGGGGAATGGTGTCAGAGGCGGACATCTGACCCCCGAGGAATTTGCAGGCTCCTGTGTGCAAATATGGGCCCTCTCCCAATTGGCCGGTGCCGGTCGGCTCTGCCCCCAACTCTCCCCTCCCAGGGATCAGAGGCCCCTGCCCTCCCCAAGACCTGCCCCCACCTACCCCAGCACACGCGCACACGCACACACACACACACACCCATCCCACTTATTCTCTGCCCTCCCCAAGACCTGCCTCCGCATACCCAGCACACACACACACACCCATCATGCACAGACATCCCCACCCCCGGAATTCACATTCTGACCCTCACCCATTAAGAACACCCAGAGTTTGACATCCCCAGGAATTACAGTCCCCCTGAGATTATACTCCCACACTGCCTCCCCGTGACCACACACTCAGAGCCTCCCCCCCCGCCCCCGCTTCATGTTCTGAGCCCCTTCCCTGTGACATACTCCACCACGACTCCAACCAAAAGTACACTCACCAAGGATGTAGAGCATAATTCTATCTCACAAAAAAAAGACCAGATTTACTAGCCTAAAGGAGACTGGAGAAACCCCGAGAGTATGGCCCCCAGACACCCTTTCAGCTCAGTGGTGAAGTTATCTCCAAGGTTCACCGTTCAGCCTGGGAGTGGACAGCCCCGTAAAACCAAATGGGACTACTGAGGTACAGCAGTCCAGTGACAAGGGCCAGAAGGCAGAAGGGGACAAAGAAGTTGGTGATAGGGAACCCAAGGTTGAGTAAGGATATTGTTGATGTGTTGTGAGATTGTTAACCATTGTCATAGGGCAACATGTACAGTAACTGTTAAATGAGAAACTATTTTGTTCTGTAAGCCTTCATCTTAAGGGAGAATAGCCGCACAATTTGTAAGAGAGTAGTCAATGTCACTGAACTGTGCATGTAGAAATTTTTGAAATGGTATATCTTTGGCTATGTGTATTTTCACCAAAAAAAAAAAAAAAGGTTGAGAAGTTAGAGGGTTGACATGTCGTGGGGTTGTTAACCAATGTCATAAAACAATATGTGTACTACTGTTTCATGAGAAACTATTTGTTCTGTAAGCCTTCACCTGAAGTGCAATTAAAAAAAAAAAAAAGACATAAAAAAAGTACACTCACCAGAGTCCCACACCCACTTGGAGTTAGTCTCTCAGAGCCCTCTCCCTGGACTCCCGTCAGTTCTCTCTGACAAAGGTACAGTTTCCGGGTGGGGGTGCTCTGAGCCACACGCTCCCTGGCCTCCCAGAGACAAAGCGGCCCCACCCTGCTGCAGAAACAAAGCGGCCCCACCCTGCTGCAGCCATACAATGCCCCAAGGTGACGATAGGCTCTGTCCAGGAACAGCTGCAGGGAGCGGTTCAGGCAGCTGTAAACTGTACCTTCACAAGCCCAAGCTCAAGCCTGACTCCCACCTGGGTGCTGACCCCACTCAGGGATTCTCACCCCAACCAGACAGCCCTCTACCTGCCAACCTCAGAAGGAAGCATTCACCAACACACATTTATTGAGCTTCGCTGGCATTCCCATGGAAACCCTGGTGGCGTAGTGGTTAAGTGCTATGGCTGCTAACCAAAGGGTCGGCAGTTCGAATCCACCAGGCAGTCCTTGGAAACTCTACGCGGCAGTTCTACTCTGTCCTGTTGGGTTGCTATGAGTAGGAATCGACTCGATGGCAACAGGTTTGCCATGATGAGGTCCCTGAACCTGAGGGAGACAACTAACTTGCCCATAAGGCGTTTAGTACCTGCCACCCAAAGACAAAAATAAGATGGAGTCCCTGCCCTGCTTGTGAGCACCTCAGAGAGGGCTACAGGCCTGAGTCCTTGTGCAGCAGAGTCTACATGCTAGTGCAGGGCTGAATGAATGAAGGAAGGAGCTAGGTAGCATGTACAAAGGTACTCATCCAGAGTGAAGAGTTGTGATAATAGAGTAGAGGAAGGACCCCTCTGCTCTCCATACAGCCCCAGCCCTGCTCTTATCCAGTTCAGCAATTCCACCCACATTGTTGAACCTCTTCGGAGGGTCAGGCCCCCTGCCAGACACCACAGGAGACTGAAACAACCTCACCCCTGGTCCTGTTCCCAGTGACCTCACCACTCCTCAGAATTGTCCCCAGGGTTCCTGTGCTCTTTGAGAAGGTGTTAGGGAGATGAGCCAGTCACTCTCCATCTCCAGGCCTCAGTTTCCCCACTGTGAAATAAGGGGAGTCCCACCTCAGCCCTCCTCTCTGTGTATTCTCACCTGGGCCACCTGTGACTGATGAAGATTTGTCCCCAGCCTCTACCTAAGTCCCCAGCAAAGTGGCTTCCAGCCACCAAGGTATCCTGGAATGGGCAGGAAACGCCCACATGTACCCCTAACCCAGCAGGAGCCACCCTAGCACTTCAGGAAGGTCAGCTTTGGGCACTAGTTTATAGTGAATCAGTTGCAGTTAGATGACAAGGAGGTCCTGGGAGTCCAAAGGGAGAAGAAGGCTTGAGCCCAGGCCTGCCCTGAAAGCAAGGTGTGGTGGGGCCTTTACAAAGCTTGTAGCCACCAGGGCTAGCCAGACAGTGAGTCACTCTCCTTATCTGGCCCAGAGGAGGAGGCCTGCTCCTTGTGGAGGAGGGGGAGATTGGCCAGATAGTGGCTATGCACACCAAGCCCCACCAGGGATCCGTTTTTCTGGCTGCATAGGAAGGTCTGGGAAGGGACTTTGTGTTAGGAAACAAAGAATAGGACCAACAATTCTACACACATAATTAAGGGGTTCTTCCTCTCTAATTCCAGAGGAACTTGAAGCCCCAGGCCCTTCCCCAGGGCCAGATCCATAAGAACAATTGACAATGGGGTAGTACTGTTGACAAAGCCTTTTCAGATCTGATTGGATCCTCACAGCAGCCCAGTGGAAAAGATGTTCTTGTCCCCATTTTACAGATGAAGAAACAGAGGCTCCAAGAGGTGCAGTGACTTGCCAGAGGTCCACAGCCAGGAGTGTCAGAGTCTTCCAGCCTCTTGACCCTCAGCCCTGTGGCCTGGGATCTTGAGTGTGAAGTCACAGCCGTAAAACAGATACACAAAAATACAACTGTACGCAACTCTTTTGCCCCCTTCTCCCAGAACCTTATCATGCCAACTCCAAGAGCAGTCAGCCACAGGTGGAACTGTGGGCTGGGGTCCGGGAGAATCCCCTGCTCCAACTCTCTGGCCCAGAAACAGTACTGGGCCAGGAGCACGGTGCCTAGCACCTTCCACTAAGAGCTTTTTGCCACTCCTCTGATACATCAAGAACTCAGGAGAACACTCTGTCCTCACAGCTGCCCTTCCCAGAGATGGAAGTGAGGGACCAAGCTGCTACTCCCATTCAGTAAACAGACTGTGTCACCGGGTGTTTCCAGTCTGCCTCTGGCCACATAAGGGCTGAGCATGATTTGAGGACTCCCTTCCAAAGTCCTGGTCTCCAGGCTGAGGGTCCCAGGTCTGGAGGGGGTGGGCACACAGTCAGAAGTGATGAGAAGGGAATCCCCCTGCACAACCTGCCCCCAGCTCAACTCTGCAGAACCCTGGCTCCATGAGATGCCCTGTGGGAAAAGGGGTCCACTGTCAAATATGTCCAAAAACACCAGTCACTCTGACTCCTTTTTGGAGATACACAATGCATAGTACCAAAGACTGTAAAAACCTCAGTTCCTCATTTATAAAGTAGGGATAATAATAATAATTAAATATACTAACATTAAATTATGTTAATTAAATCTGTTAATAAAGGAAATAATATTTTTATTATACCTATTTGGTAGAATTGTTTCAAGGATTAAGTGAGATGGTGCTTGTAAGGGGTTTATCACAGTGCCTGGCAAGCAGTAAGCACTCTAAGCAATGCTAACTACTATTATTATTATTGTTTAACTTTGTTTAACCCAGCATTTCCCAAATGTACTGGACTATGGAATATTTCTTCTGGTAAAACCTATTAATAATCCACACATTACAGGAAAAGCCGATCTAGTCCAGGGAAACTCAGACAGGTACAGTGACTTGCCTAAGTTCAGAGGGCTACCTGAAGCAGAGCCGGGATTAGTCTCCGAGACCTGACTCTAAGGCAAGGCTCTCCCTGCGTCTCCACCCAGACACTTATTAGAAGGTCCTTACACTTCAGCAAATGCAGATCATGGTTCCCAGAGGGGAGAGGTTAAAGGTAGAGGAGCTTTCATCATCTGAGTGTGTTGCAATGAATCCCCTTACTTGGCCTTTGCCCTTGGTTTTGGAAAAATAATCTTAGGGTATTTCTTGTCACCAGGCTGAGGGGACAGGCACACAGAAGTGATGAGAAGGGAATATTAGAGCTCAAAGGGATCGCAATGCCCAGCCTTCCCCCAAACCTGATTCTACAGAAGCCTGGTCCTGTGAGATGCCCTACGGGAAAAGGGGTCCACTGTCTAATAAAGTTCAGAAATGCCACTCACTCTGACTCCCTGTTGAGGATACACAATGCATAGTACCAAAGGCCCTGAAAACCTTTAAGTAATTAAGTTGTGTTGACCAGTTGTGTGTGTTGATTGGGGATTTGTTGGGCACAGGTCTTGCAAGGGAGCCCACCTGGTAACCCATAAGGAGCGTGGACTGGCTGATGAAAGCCCTGGAACCCGGGGGTTGAGGAAGCTTTTTCTTCTCTGAGAGCTGTTCTGGCCAAGGGCTGCTCTGGTTGACAAAGGGAGAGATGTGCTGTCCTTGGAGACCCTTCCAGACCTTGCCCGTGTACCTCTTTCTGGTGCTATTCCTGAGTTGTATCCTTCTACCCTAATAAACCACATAGTCATAAGTATAGTCCATGAGCTCTGTGAAATGTTCTAGCAAATGAACGAGCCCAGCAGGAAAAGAGAGTGCCATGAGTGGATGAAGGGTAACAGGAGAGCTGTTGTCAGAGATAATGAAGAAGTTGGAAAGCAGGGATATACTTGACCTCTGCCTCTTAGGAACGAGCTTTATGCTGATTCTTACAAAGTCATCCATTTACTGAGGAAATGGGATAGTGGTTGAGAACCACTGGAAAGAAGCTGGGGGTGAGAGTTCCAGTCCCAAGGTAGAATGGAATAGTGTGATGGTGGTGACGATGACAACAATGATGATGATGATGATGATCGCCAAAATCTATTGGGCCAACCACTGTGTTAAACACTTCATATACATTATCTCTATTAACCCTTATACCAACCCTGTGAGCTAAGTATTATCATTCCCGTTTTACTGTCAAGAAAACTGGGGCTCAAAAAGTTTGATAACTTGACCAAAACACACAAGGAAGTAGTGGGCCTAGATTTCAAGCCCAGATCTTTAACGTCCCAAAAGTCCTAACCACTAATACTATTCCTCCTTTCACAGGATGGGGGTCAAGGTGCCCTCCTCCAGCTAGCCTGGGGAAAGAGTCATCAAGTTAAGGGAGGCACAGTGTCACCTGTCAAGGCCCTAGCTTGTCCTCCCTTCTCCAATACACAATTATTTGGTCAATCAGTGGGTCATGCAAGCAAGAGTCCTCAAAGTTCAGCCTATCAGAAGAGACAGATTCATGTGTTTAAACAGACCATCGTTTGTAAATTGGAGGAGAGACAAGTAAAATTGTGAATGCTTCATGAACTTATAAACTGTAAATAATGACACCTTACCCTGGAACCATTCCCTTACCTAGGGGGCATCCCTTTACCTAGAGACCACCTGCACAAGGCGTCCAAGCCACTTTCTCACCCACTCCTCCATTCAACCAACAGGTATCTAGCCCCTTTTCATAGCTGCTGGGACACACATATCTTAGTCATCCAATACCTCTGTAACAGAAATACCACAAGTGGATGGCTTTAACAAAGAGAAGTTTATTCTCTCACAGTCCAGTAGGCTACAAGTCCAAACTCAGGGTGTCAGCTCCAGGGGAACACTTCCCCTGTCGTTTCTGGAGAAAGGTCCGTGTCATCAAATCTTCCCTTGGTCTGGGAGCTTCTCTGCGCAGGAACCTCAGGTCCGAAGGATGCGCTCTACTCCCAGCACTGCTTTCTTGGTGGTATGAGGTTCCCATGTGTCTCTGCTCACTTCTCTCTTCTATATTTCAAAAGAGATTGCCTTAAGACACTATCCAATCTTATATACCTCATCAGTATAACTGCCGCTAATCCATCTTATTACATCATAGTGATAGCGTTTACAACACATAAGGAAATCACATCAGATTATAAAATGGTACACAATCATGCAATACTGGGAATCATGACCCAGCCAAGTCAACAGGTATTTTTGGGGGACACAATTCAATCCATGACAACAGGCAAATACAACCTTTTCCTGCCTATAAGAGGCTAACAGTCTGGTAGGGGAAGGAGACATATGGATATAAATCAGTTTTAATTAAATGCGGTAGATTGAATAATCACATGAATTTCTGCTCCTTCCTAAAACCCTGCTAAAATGACAGGTAAATATTTGCATAAAAGAGGAGCCGACAGAAGATGAGAAATGTCAACAACAATTTTAAAACCTGAACATGGTAACTAACGTAGCAGGCCAGAGGAAGCTAAAACCTAGAATTGGGATCTAGGGAGAGGGGCAGAGGAGAGGGCAGAGAGCCAAAGAAAAGCAAGCAGATTTGCCACACAAAACCCAGAGATGCTCAGGAATTGGAGGCACCAGCTACCTCGAAAGGAGAAGAAGAAGATAGGGCTGCAAAGAGGGCTGGAGGAAACTTGCATAAACAGCACCCGGCCCCCGCTCCCAGACGCCCTACCTAAAGAAGGGCAGCAGGTGACTACCTCTCCCCAATCCAGGAAAAGACTTGCTCTTGAGGGTTTTCAATGTCAATATATACAGACATTATTCATTCAATTTAATTGCTGCTTCTGGTCCTCTGCTTCTAGTCTAAACCATCCCCCAAAAAAAAAAAAAAAAAAAATCAAACCCTTTGCCGTCCAGTCAATTCTGACTCATAGCAACCCAATAGGACAGAGTAGAACTGCCCCATAGGGTTTCCAAGGAGCAGCTGGTAGATTCGAACTACAGACCTTTTGGTTAGCAGCCTGAGCTCTTAACCACTGCACCACCAGGGCTCTGCTTCTAGTCTAGGGGAGTTTTATTTTCCCCATTAGATTGACAAAGTTACAAAGTTTGTGAAAGTCAAGCGTTGGGCCAGCACTGGGCAAAGGAATCCCCTCAAACACATCGGTGGAAGGAAAATTGTAACAGCCACTTGCCAGGACAACTTGGCAATGTCTTCTACAAAAAAAAAAAAAAAAATCCATAAACGTGATGCGTCATCACTCCCACTCTTCCATACTTATCATAGAGAAACACTTGTTCATATAGTCAGAGGGCCATGGAAAGGCGGCTCTTTGAAGCATTGTTTATATCAGCAGAAAGATGGAAACCACCACCAGTAAGCGACGCGGTTAAATAAACTGTGTAGCATCCATACTATGGAAGACTAGAAGCAGAAATTAAGTAAAATGAGTTACACCTCTATATATTGTCATTGAAAACTCTCAAGAACAAGTTCTTGGATAAAATAAAAGCAGTAGGAGAGCAATACATATAATATGCAAAACTAATACTTAGACATATATTTAAAAGACTATGTATTTTTACAGGTAGACGCCAATGTGTATGTAAGCATATAGATAAGGAAGGAGACACATCGGAAGGACAATAGATATTTCCTTTGGAGAGAAACTAATTGAAGGATAGTAGTAAGGGGAAAGGAGCCCTCGTGGCGCAGTGGTTAAGCACTCGGCTGCTAACCGAAAGGTCAGTGGTTCAAACCCAACACCTGCCCCACAGAAAGAAGATGTGGCAGTCTACTCCTGTAAAGATTATAGACTTGGAAACCTCATCAGCAGTTCTACTCTGTCCTATAGGGTTGCTATAAGTCAGAATCAATGGCAATGGGAATAGGAAAAGTCAAGGGGAGCAGTTCCTGGGTAATACAAACAGATGAGGCGCTCAGCTGCTGTCCAAAATGTTGAAGGTCAGAGGCCACGCAGAGGCACCTCGGGAGAAAGCCCTGATGATCTATTTCCAAAAAAATCAGCCTATAAAAACCCTATGGATCCAAGGTACAACAGTTGGTCTCTATTCGCCTGGAGCAACAGAGAAAGAAGGAGAGTCAGGAACTGGAGGGAATAGAATGTGTGGCTAGTTGCTTCAATGAACAATTGCCTCCTTTGCCATGAAACCAGAAGAACTAGGTGGTACCTGGCTACGCTACTGAACATTCTGATCAAAGATTCTATAGAAGAATCTTGACTAAAAAGGTGAAAATGCAGAACAGGATTTCAAATTCTCATGGAACCCAGATTTTCTGGAGCTGTGGAAGCTGCATGAATCCCCAAAACTTGCCCTGAGATCATCTTTAAACCTTAAACCAAAAATATCCCCTGAAATCTTCTTACACCCAAACAATAGCTTAGCTTAAGTAGTAAAGAATGTCTGCCTTGAGCAAAGTGTTATTTTAAGAACAATCTATATGGAATCAAATTGACAACAGCAATTCGAAAGATTAGATAGGAATCTTAGGGGCCAGTAATGGGGGAGGAACAACTCCGAATAGGTGGATGAGCATGGTTACACAGCTCGAAGAACGTAATCAATGTCACTGAATAGTACATGTAGAAATTGTTGAATTGGTGTATGTTCTGCTGTGTATATACTTAACAACAATAAAAAATAAAATAAATTTTAAAAATTAAAAAAAAACAAACCCCTATGGAGCACAGTTCTACTCTGATAGGCATGGGAACGCCATGAGCTGGAATCAGCTCGAAAGCCACTGGTACTTGTAGCCAAGGGGAACCTATGCTTTATCTCTAATGCTTTAATTTTTACAAGAATGTATTCATGTGTTACCTGTCAGTTAAAAATAATTTCTTAAGATAAACTGTATGACGAGTGTCTCAGTCATCTAGTGCTGTTATAACAGAAATACCACAAGTGGGTGGTTTTTACAAAGAGATATTTATTTTCTCACAGTCTAGTAGGCTAGAAGTCCAAATTCAGGGCGTCAGCCCTAGGGAAAGGCTTTCTCTCTCTGTGGGCTCTGGAGGAAGGTCCTTCTCTTTAATCTTCCCCTGGACTAGGAGCGTCTCCAAGCAGGAACCCCAGGTCCAAAGGACGCGCTCTTCTCCCAGTCCTTCTTTCTTGGTGGTACGAGGTCCCCCCCTCTTCTCTGCTCCCTTTCCTTTTCTTTTATCTCTTGTAAGATAAAAGGTGGTGCAGGCTACATCCCAGGGAAACTCCTTTATATTGGATCAGGGATATGACCTTAGTAAGGGTGTTGCAATCCCACCCTAATCTTCTTTAACATAAAAATACAATCACAAAATGGAGGACAACCACACAACCCTGGGAACCATGGCCTAACCAAGCTGACACATATTTTGGGGGGACACAATTCAATCCTTGACAATGGACATTTAGAACTGGCTACATTTAATATGGAGCCCTGGTGGTACAGTGGTTACAAGCTCAGCTGCTAACGAAAAAGTCAGCAGTTCGAGTCCACTAGCCGCTCCTTGGAAACACTATGGGGCAGTTCTACTCTGTCCTATAGGGTCGCTGTGAGTCGGAATCGACTGGACAGCAACGAGTTTGGTTTTGGTTCACGTTAATGTAGTCAGTGCTCTCTTCCCCTCCCGACACACGCCACTGGCCTCACTGTCTCCACTCATACCCAGCAACACCGCAGTCTTGAACTGGGAAAGCAGAAAGGAAGTTTAGGCAAGGAGAGAGGCAGCTGTGGGGAGAAGAGAGCCCCCCTACCCCCCAAATTTCTATGCTCCTGCCCCCACCCCTGGGTCCTTTGGACTGGCTTTGAACTCTTTGTGAAGCAAAAGAGCGAGAAGCGAAGAGAAGGCAGCAGAACATTTCAAGAAGGGCTTTGAAAGAGTCCGGGTGCAAGGAGGACTCCAGGCCCAGATGGCTTGGGCATGGTGAGAAGAGCCCCTACTGCTGTGTCTCCCCAAGGATCGGAGGTTGTGAGCAGCTCAGGGCCTGGCTTGGGCCAGGTGGGGGTGTCATTGGGCCCAGGGCCATCTGCAGGACTTGAAGCTTCCCCACAGCCCAGGTCTGGCCCCTCTATGGCGGCTCTTCTCAGTCACTTCCCACAGGTGGAGACCTAGGCAAGGCGGGCAGGGTGGGCAGCTGGATCAGGATGGCTCCTGGTGTTCCTCCTCGAGTCCCCAAGGGAGGAAAAACCAGCCTGACCAGAGCCAAGGCCAATTCCTGGGGGAAGGAATGATGGGAGCTGAGTCATAGAGGGAACTATCTGTAGACCAGGCCAGCAGGGGAAGGGAGAGGGTCAGCTTTCCCTTTCCCCAGGTGCCACATTCCACACCCTGGGAAGATCCGGGACTGAGGCTGGCTGGGCTGTCCCTCCTCCCTCTCCTCATCCCTGGGCCCTGGGTGTACGTGAGGAAGCACAGGCCCTTGTCAAGGGCAGGGGCCTGGCGGCTTAGCCAGGGGTATCTCGCCTCTGCTCTGACCCTGAGCTATCTGGGCCCCGCTTGGAACCCCCTTCCCTGTCCCAAGGAGTCCCTGGGTGGTACAAATGGTTAAGGTGCTCTAGGGCCAACTGAAACCAAAAGGTTGGCAATTCAAGTCCACCCAGAGGCGCCTAGGAATTCGGCCTAGTGATCTGAAAAATCAGCCACCCAAAACTCCTTGAAGCACAGTTCTACTCTGACACACATGGGGTCACTGTAAGTCGGAGTCAGCTCCATGGCAACTGGTTTGGTTTTGGTTTCTCTGCCCCGAGGGGCAGCCCACACTACCCAGACTAGGGCAGGAGGAGGGCCAGACTCAGAACAGAGAGAAGGACAAACGCTCCAGTGCCTGCCCTGATTTCCTGGAGCCCTGTCAGGGCCACTGCTCACTGAGGGAGGGGGCCAAAGGCTGTGTTCATCAGGCCGTGCCCACGCAGAGCCCACAGTTCTGGAGGGGAGTAGGGGGGTAACTCTGACGGGGACTTGTGTTTTCCAGATTTTCAACCAAGCATCGATGAACTTGCATCCTCTCTCTAATCAAGAGTGGGGCAAGTGTTTCTGTATTTTCTATTCTGAGCTTGTCCCTGGGTCCCCTGGCTTCAAGCTGCCAGGTGGGGCAGCACAGACTTGAGGGCGGGGTGGTCAGAGAGGTCTGAGTAGGACAAAGACTGGACACGAGCAGCTGGGTTCTGGAAAAGTTGCTTCCTCTCCAGAGGGGGCCAGTGGTGGGGGCACATTCTTAAGAGCAGCAGGAGGGAGCTTCAGAGCCATTTTGGAGACAGAATGCTGCACCCCAGCACCTCCAGCAGAAACCACAGAGAATCCCATATTGATCGAGGTGGGCTGCCAGCAGCTGGGAACTCCAGGAAGGCCACGGGTCTGAGCAGAGAGATGCCTGTGTTCAGAGAAAGGAGCAGCTGAGGCCCGACCCTCGCCAGGGGCCTGAGGGGCATTTTGATCCGTGGACCTCCATGGGAAGGTAACACACACTCCTCCCCAAATACACACACATACCCTGCATTAACAGAGGACAAAACCTCGTTGGCTCCCTTGGGCACCTCACTTCCATCCTGGTGAGATGCCAGCCACAACACTCGCAAGGGTAGCTGGAGCACCTGCCAAGGCCTGCCAGCTGTGCCAGCACCAGGGAAGGGTGGGAATCAGCTGTGGAGCCACAGCACCAGGAAGCGTCCCCTGTAGCTTTGTCCTCCCTCCCTCCCAAGCTCAGCCTTGAAACCCAGCCCCCCTCCTGTGGAATGTGCCGGGGTTGGGGAGGGGGGTACTTCCCAGCACCCCTCCTGTGGAATGTGCTGGGGTTGGGGAGGGGATTACTTCCTCTGCAAGCCTTGCCTAGGATTGGGGCAGGGCCTGTGGGGGAGGAGAACATCCAGCAAAGACATAAACCTAAGCTCAGTAAACACAACCTGACCCCCCGCACACAGAAACCAAATAAACACTTTCAAACAGAGATCTGTGTCCAGGGTTTCAGAAGGAAGGGTTTGAGCTCAAGGAGGGGGAGGAGAAGATTTGGGAGCCCGAAATTCCCCATTCCTTTCCATGCCCGCCATTTTACCTTGTCTTTATCCTTACTTTACCATTGAGAATCATATTAAACAACTACTATTGGCCTAGCCAGATGAATTAGAACTGCTAGACTTGTAGGATGGGAGTGTAGAACCCTCTAGCCCAGAGCCCTAAGCAGAGAGGTGGGAGCTAAGCAGACACACAGCCGACCATCCGCACTCACACCCACACCCACATACACGCACACTCACAACAGTCACATGCACACGTGCTCACACTTACATGCACACTCATGCACACACAGACACTCCTTCACCCAAAGCAGCCTTCTTCTCACTGGTGGTACATACTCAGCTTTCTGTAAGGTTTTACTTAAGCAAAGGGTTCTCCCTCGTTCAGAGCTCAAAAATGGCTGCTTTAGCCCAACTCCCTCGGTTTATAGGTCAGAAAACCGAGACCCACGTGGGTCATTCTCTGTGTGACAGTGGAGTCACACAGCTGGCTTCCTGCTGAGCTGAAAGCAGTAGGCAGGTGCCCTGGATCCAGCCTGTCTGCCGCTGCGCAAGATCTGAGCCGTTTGAAGAGAAAGAGGTAGACACCAGGCTCCTGACAAGAGCAGGTGGCAGGCCAGGTGTAGACAGGGCACAGAGGAGGGCTGCTGGAGCCCAAGGAAGGAGCACACCCTGAGCGAGGGAGCAAGTGTTGGGTGAACAGGGAGGGCATCCTGGAGGAGGAAGAGGACCTTGAGCAGAGCCCAGGGTTAGCGGCAGGATGCGGTGGAGCCGTGGAGGGAGTGAGGACACAGAGATGGGTGGGAAGTTCCAGTAACAAACATACCGAGCACTTACTTTATGCCTGACTCTGCTCAAGTGCATGGCATGCATTAACTTGCATAAATCGTCAAAGCTCCCCTTTGCTGCAGATACTGTCATTATTCCTCATTTTACTGATCAGTAAACTGAGGGTCACTTGCTTAAGCTTAAAGTTTGGTAAGTGGCAGAGCTGGGATTTGAAACCAGGAGGTCTGACCCTGGGACTTGTGTTCTAACCACTGTACCAGAGGAGAATCACGGGAGCTGAGGCTGCAAAGGCCAGTCGAAATCAGATAATGAAGCGTCTTGCAGGTCAGGCCACAGGATTTGATTTTTTTTTTTTTTTCCCCTACAGAAGCCAACAATGGTTTTGGAGCCAGGAGGAAACACACGCAAAGTGTCGGGTGAATCAGACAGCCAGGTACAGGATGCCCTGAAACTGGGCACACAAGG
>NW_004444230.1:1281328-1283687 GCF_000243295.1 Trichechus manatus latirostris | reverse complement strand
TGAGGTGGCCATGAGTCGATGTCAACTAGATGACAACTGGAGGAGGAGGTTCCAGATGATTCTGAGGTTTACTAAAGTTTGAGAACCACTGGCCCAAAGGATGAGCTCCATTGAACACATGTTGAAACCGTGCAGGAGGTGTGGGAGGGACACAAAGATAAACCAGCCTCAAGTAGCCTAGCCATAGGCAGCTTATCTGCTAGCAGGAGAAGGCTACTCTGGCACGGCCAAAATGGGGTGTGAAGGAAACTAACTGAAAGGTTGGCGGTTCGAACCCATCCAGTGGTGCCACAGAAGAAAAGCCTGGAGATCTGCTTCCATAAAGAATACAGCCAAGAAAACCCTATGGAGCTCAGTTCTACTCTGTAATGGATGGGGTCGCCATGAGTCAGAATCAGTCTGATGGCAGTGTGGCTCCTTTGAGTTTGTTTTTTTGTTTTTTTGGCTCCAGAGGGACGGGCAGTTGGCTCTTCAGACTTCTCTCAGCAGGGATAGCAGAACAAAGGCTTTCAGTATCTCTGCTTGCAAGATATGCAGAAACAGGAGTGACCCGTGGAGAATTATCTTGCAGGGAGGTTATCAGCTTTAAATTATATAATGCTAGTGAAAGTCCTTGGGAATTGGAGAGAGGGATAATTGCAGAGGAGATATGACAAACCAACAAGTAACTAGAGCCTGAAGGTGGAGCGTTCCACAGCCGAACTTATGCAAACAGCAAAGAGAGGAAGTATTTACAACCCTTATCAGGGACCAAAGACTAACATCGTTAAGATATGTAAAGGATTCCTACCAACACCTAAGAGAAGAACAACCCATGTGCTAAAAAGGGCAGAGGATATAAGCAAACTAAACTGTTCCCAAAAAAGGAAATACAAGTTTCATTTAAACATATGAAAATGTTCAACCTCACTCACATTAAGAGAAATGCAGATTTAGACTACCATGAGATTCCAGTTTTCACACGTCAGATTGGTAATGATGAAAAGGTTTGACAACTTATTATTTGTTGGGAATATGAGGAATATGGTTGGTAGGTGGTAAAATCAACATAAACTCTATAAAAGGCAATTTCCAATGTCTAGCAAAATTTCAAATACATATTCTTTGACCCATCAACTTCTGTCACAGATATTTATCTTTCAGGTGTACTTTTGCACATGTGCAAAATGACATGATATACTAGGATGTTCACTGCAGTGTTATTTATAATAGCAAAGCATCGGAAACAGCTAAATATCCATTATATGATACCGCTCGACAATAGAATACCATGCATCAAAAGTAATGAGGCAGCTCTACATGGTACTGCAAAGAAAGGTATTCAAGACATTTTATTAAATGAAAAAACAAGAATGCAGAGCAATGTAGCAAACTATAGCTTCTTCAGGAAAGATGACATACACACACGTGTGTAAATGCACAGGGTATCTATACAAGGATGCACAAGGAAGCGATAGATAGCAGGGGGTGCTTTTTGGGAGGGAAGCTGGAGACTGGGTTCAGAGGATGTAGAGAGACTTTTTGCTGTCTATCCTTTGCACCTTTTGAATTTTGTGCTATACACATGTATGACTTCTTCCAAAAATATGTATATATCTAATAAATTTGTAAAATTTTATTAAAAAAAAATTTGGATGTTCAGATCTGCCAAGAAGTTTGGACAGGGCTGCCACCCCAGGCTTGGGCACAGGGGACCCTCACAGCCTACAGTCCCTCTTGGATCTTGGCAGCTGCAGGTGACCAGTGACCACTCTGAGAAGTTCCCTAATTTACTCAGAGCCACACCCAGGAAGCATTGTTCATTCACTCATCTGCCGGCAGGTGCTCTGAGTCAGGCCTTGTGCCAGGGGCAAAATACAGAGATGAGAAGATCCCAGGTCCAGCCCCCAGAGAGTTCCCCAAATAGTGGGAGAGATGGAAGTGCAGGAAAGATCTATACAAATACCTAAAAACAGAGGCTAAGTAGCATAGCGTAACAGCTAAGATTAATGAGACTGTAGTGAGAGAGTGGTAAGCTTGGCCTTTGAAACAAGCCACGTCTGCTTTGAGAACCACTCGTCAGCCTGGCCCAGTTATTTAACCTCCACAAGCTCCACTTTCCTCCCCTATAAAATGTGGACAATAATCAGACCAAGTGTGGCATGTGGTTAAGATCACAGGCCTTGGAGCTAGGGTGGCTGGGTTTCATTCACAGATTCACCATTTATTTTAAAAGCCATGTCATCCAAGTCCAGTTACTTAACCTCTTGGAGCCTCAATTTCCCCATCTCTGAAACGGGGCTCATAACACCAGTCTCAGAGGGCTGTGTGTAAAGCGCAATGCCTGGCACATGGTAAGCCCTCAATTTGCTCCAGTTAC
>NW_004444230.1:1276255-1280914 GCF_000243295.1 Trichechus manatus latirostris | reverse complement strand
CAGGGGAGGGTATTCCTGGCACAGGGGAAGCTACTTGAAAAGGCCTGGAAGCGCAGAGGAATACGGAAGTTCAGGAACAAGGAGCAGTTTGGTGTGGAGGCTGTGGCATTAAATTGGAGGGAGAGTCGGAGGTGCTGAGGCTCAGGAAGGGGAAGGCCACGGGGGTTTAGGGTGAGAGAGATAAGGCCAGACCTGTGCTTCGGCAGGGGAGGGGTGTGGTCCTGCTTCTGACCCGCCGTGGCTGGGCTGCACTAGATGCTTCCTCAGCAGTCAGCCAAGAGAGCAGGGATGCGGGGCACAGGGCTGAAGCAAGGACACCACCGTGGGGACAATGACCGGGATCAGACCCGCCATAACTGGGGCCTGAGAAAAGCAGTGCTGGGGCCTGGAGAGGAAGGGACAGACGTGAGAGGAATGAACGCTGAACAGAGATGTCAACCTCGTACCCAGGGAGCCCCCACCCCAGCCCCACCATCCTGTAGGGGCAACATTTACCCTATCACCCCAGAGGCTGACTGCATTTAACTGGAAATGAAGTGAGGCGCTGTGTGTTGGTCAGTTAGCCTTTCCAGCCCTGTCCCCACATCCATACCTTCCTGCACCTACACTCCAGTGCACCCAAGTGCCCCTCACATCCTCAGGCTGTCCCCTCCACCTGCAGTGCCCTTCTCCTCAGTCCAAACCCTACCCATCTCCAAGGACCATCTCCAAGGCCACCTATGCTAGGCAGAATAATGGCCCTCAAAGATGCCTGTGTCCTAATCCCCAGACTCTGTGGCAAAAGGGGCTTTGCAGATATGATTTAAGTTAAGGATCTTGAGATGGGGAGAACTTATTGGGCCCCATGTAATCACAGTGGTCCTTATAAGAGAGAGAGAAGAGAGTCAAATCAGAGAGAGAGGATGAGATGAGGGAAGCAGAGGTCAGAGAGATGCACTTTGAAGGTGGAAAGGGCCAAAAGCCAAGGAATGCAGGCAGCCTCTAGAAGCTTGGAAAAGGCAAGGAAATAGATTTACCTCTAAAACCTCCAGAAGGAACACAATTCTGCTGATACTTTGATTTTAGTCCATAAGACCCATCTCAGACCTCTCACCTCCAGAACTCTAATAAGTTTGTGTTGTATTAAAGCTACTAAATTTGTGGTAACTTGTTACGGCAGCAGGGCCTTGGTGGCACAGTGGTTAAGTGTTTGACTGCTAACCAAAGGACAGCAGTTTGAATCCACCATCTGCTCCTTAGAAACCCTATGGAGCAGTTCTACTCTGTCCTATAGGGTAGCTATGAGTTGGAATCGACTCAATGGCAACGGATTTTGTTACAGAAGCAACTCTTCCGCACAGCCTTCTGTGATCCTTGGCACCTTTCCTGCCCCAACTCCCTCCCTCCTCTGAGCCCCTCTGGTGTTTTATCAAAATCTCTCCTGAACCCTGTCCTCTTCCCACCCTTGTGAGAATTAGTTGGGTCTTTCTACTGTACGGTGAGCTCCTTCAGAACAGGGTCTGACTTGTTCATCTTGTGTCCCCCTCTCCCAGCCATGTGATGTGCTGATAATTCTCCCTTGGTGCTTCTGGAACATTCTCCACCCTTCTCTGCCTTGCTCTGTGCCTGGAAGGAAGGTGGATCTCTTCCTCACCAGGCTCCCTTCCTTTTGGCTGCCAGTTGGAATCAGGCAATGGGAAGCAACAGCAGGAGATGGGAGGGTGGGGAGAGAGAGAGAAAGACTGGGGTATTTACCCAACCCCTCCCCACTAAGGAGCCCTGGTGGCACTGCAGTGCTCGACTGCTAACCAAAAGGTTGGCAGTTCAAACCCACCAACCACTCCATGGGAGAAAAATGTGGCAGTCTGCTTATGTAAAGATTACAGCCTTGGAAGCCCAGTGGGGCAGTTCTACTCTGTCCTATAGGATCACTGTGAGTTGTAATTGATTGGGAGGCAATGGGTATTGGGCTCTCCCCGACAGGCCATGGTTCCTCTGCAGCTATGGTCACCTCTCCTGGAGGGAGACCCTCCCCTGGCCACAGCCCTCACCTGGCTCCTGTCACACTGCCCCCTCCTCCCCTGTCCCTTCAGTTTCCCACTTGTGTGTCCCGTCCCTTGCCGCTCCTGTCCACACCTTCGCTAAAGTCCATTCAGTTAACCCTGAGAGCCCATCCATATCCTGGAGGACCCTGTGGATGTAGGTGTAGCTGAAAGTCTACATGGACAGTCAGCTGAGCCACAGTGTGCCTGGTGCACATGTCTGTCTCAGAAAGTGACCCTCACGGGGGCTGCAGGAGGCCCACAGCGTTCTCCTCCATCCCCAGCCACAGGGGAAGGAAGAAGGGCCTCTGCAATGGGGGGAGTGGGAGGTGGGAAGGAAGCAGGAGGAGGAAAGCAGCCAGACCAACAGCTCCAGCCCTCTAAGGGTTCTCTGGGCCCCCCTCCCCAGCAGACCCACACCGTGAGAGGGCCCAGGCCACATTTCTCTTTCTGCCCATCTTGATCTTGGGGAGCACCAGGCAGGCGTGTGGCACCACACCCTGGCCTCCTTAGGCTGGGCTATCTCCCGACCTGGAATTCCAGAGTCCTGGTGCCGCCAGGCCCAGTGGGCCTCACTCTAGTTCGGCTCCGTGCCATAGAGTCTGCACTGTGAGTGACTCATCCCACTCCCTCCCACCCTGCCCCTTCCCTGACCTCGAAAGTAGAGATGCCCACCAGACCCGGCCCTCTCAGCTCCCTCTCTGCACTGGCTCCTGCAGCCTGAGCAACACCAGCCCCACGCTCTGCATCCCAGAGTCCAGGGCAGCTCACCCTGACACAGGGAGGAAGAGCAGGACTCTGAGGGTCCTAGCCTGGGCCTCTAGGGAGGTGGCTGCTGAGGACCAGGCCTATGGCCCCACATTTACCACCCTGGCTACCCTAGACCAGCCACTCTGCTTCTCTTTGCATCCACTGTTTCCATTCTTTACAACAACCTTCCAAGGGAGATCATTACCTCCCATTTTACAGATAAGGAAACTGAGGCTCAGAGAGGTTAAGTGACTTGCCTAAGGCCACAGAGGCAGGTAGTAGTGGAGCTGACACCACCTGTCTTTTATTATAGCACAATTTCCCAAACTCAGGGGAACCCACAAGTTGTATAGGAAAGGGCAGTGGATTTAGAGACTAAAGTCTTAGATGGAGTCCAGGCTCGATCTTTTATCAGCTGCTGGTCTTGGGCAGTCCCTCAGCTTCTGTGGAACTGTTTCCCAATCTATATAACAGGGACTATGACCCCTGCCCTGCCCACCCCACAGGGCTTTGCAGAGGCTCAAAAAGAAGAGGCAGTGTCTAGAAAGTGTGGTTTGGTGGAGGGGGCTGCAGATGGGTCCGAGGGCATGGCATCTGAGCCCAGGAGAGAGGTGGGTGGTGGCCACTTTGTAGCCAGGGAAGGCTGCCGGTCACGGGCCCCCCCTCTTTGCAAGCTCCCCAGGCCAGCTGCAGCTCCCTTTGTCCTCAGCTCCCTCCTGCTATGGAGGGACCCACGGCCTGACTAACTCAGTGGCACAGTGCCCCCTGGAGGCCACACAAGGACTCACCACACTGCTACAAGGCAGGCTCCTTCTTCCTGCTCCACCTCTTTTTCTGCACCCCTTACCCTATCAACCTCAAAAGGCAAGGCTGAGAGGATTCGAAGGATCAGAGGGAGGCTTTCCGGGCAAAGGCAGGTGGTACATTCGAGGTTGCTCCCCGCCTTCCCCACAGACAGCAAAGGAGCATTGAGCTGAGAGTGGTCCGAGAGAAAGAGCCCAGGAGGGCTAGAAGTCCAAAGACCTGGATTCTGTTTGTGTGGCCGTAGGCATATGCCTCCCTCTCTGGGCAACAAGGGAATGGAGAAGGTGATCTCTCTCAGGAAAACTACCTTCCCTTCCAGCTCTAAAATTGTAGGTTATCTGAAAGTCAATTTGCTTGTGTATAAAATGGCCACAAGGGGCTGCTGTAGCCACAGCTGTGAAGGAAGCTGATGGAAATGGCCCACACATTCCCAGCTAAACTACCTGGCCTCACTAGGCCCCTGTGGGCCCTCAGCTCAGAACTCCTGCCACCAATTACCAGACCTGCTAGAATCACAGCATAACCTAGATGTTTAAAAAATTTCCTAGAATATGGCGGTCCCCTCGATTCACCAGTCTGTTGGGGGCAGAGAGTACTAAGTGGGATCCTTGGGAGATCAAGCTACGGACAGCTGGGAAAACTAGGAGCATCTATCAGATGAAACCTACAAACATTCCTAAATCTCCTGCAAGGGGGCTCGGGCAGGGTACCTAAAGGAAATCCCATCAAACTTGGAGTCCAAACAAGTGCGCTCAAAGCCAGACTCTGCACATCCCCCCAGCTATTTGTCCTTAAACAAGTCACTAGACCTCTCTGAACCTCAGTTTCTTACATTGTCCTCAGCTCCCTCCTGCTGTGGATGAGGCATGCGGGGCCTGGCCATCTCAGTGGCACAGCACCCCCAAAGGCCATTCAGGGGCTCCTCATCCTACTACCAGGCAGGCTCATCCTGCCCCACCCCCTTTTTCTGCACTCCTGACCCTATCAGCCCCGATGAGCAAAGCTGAGAGGAGCCGAAGGGTCAGAGGGAGCCCTTCTGGGCAAGGGCAGGACGCTTCGTTATGCTCTGGGAACCCTCCACCAA
>NW_004444230.1:1274947-1275821 GCF_000243295.1 Trichechus manatus latirostris | reverse complement strand
CCCCATCACAGCCCTAGGCTCACTAACAGAGGTTTCTGTTTACCTGTGTCCCCTGTGGGCAGTGAGGTCCATGGGGACAGGGGCCGTGTGCTCACTGAATATTTGTTGGCTGCATGGATGACCTGGGAAGGGGCTAAGGGCACTGCATAGAGTTACAGGTGGGGACAGCTTCGGGGAGAGCCCTCTTCTTTCCCTCTACCCATAGTCCCGTAGCTTGACTTCTTCCCAAGGGTTTTGTAAGTAGACTCTGAACACCCTTGTTCATTTCCATGAAGTCTTCCCTGAGTGTGCCAGAATTTTCCTCTGAAAACCCCAAAGTATATCACATGTAGCCAAGAATGGAAGGGAAGGGAAAGGAAGAGAAGGGAAGGGACAGGGGAGTTTTATTTTGTTAGTGTTTGAGACTAAGAGAGAGCGAAAACAGCTGTTCCCTATAGCTGAGGGGAGCTATCAGAGATAAGATATGAGAGGCCCCAGAGAAAAGTTAACGTTTGTGAATGCAGGTTCTTTGAGGGGGTTTTTGAGCTTGATGAGTTTCAGAATCATAAATCAATAGACCCAGAGGGTCCTTAACCCTTGCCCCTATTCCTTCATCAATCCTCTTTAGCACGTTAATATAGCTAGCTCCTGCCCATGTGAACCGCTGTTATCTGAGAATTGATGAGAAGTCTTCTCGGCTTAAGCGAGGAGCCTTGTCTGGCCAGATGGGGTATTGTAAAGAGGACTGGCTTTGGAGCCAGGCCAACCTCAGCCTCAAATCCAGGGCCTGTAGCTTATAAACTATGTGACCGTGAGCAAGTCGTGGAACCTCTCTAAGACTCAGGGTCCTGAGACAGCAAGACTTTCCTCAAATTGTTATGGTGAGAATTAATGA
>NW_004444230.1:1272765-1274790 GCF_000243295.1 Trichechus manatus latirostris | reverse complement strand
CTGGCATTTGTTGGGACAATGACAAGGCCCTGCCCTGATCAGTTGCTGGGAGTCTGGGCTGGGGATGGGAGGTAAATAAAGGAATCCTCCCTACCACTCCCCATGCTCTGCTTCTGCAGAACAGGGTAGGGACACAATTCTGTTTCCCCTTGTTCCTTTCTGCCCTGGGGCTGACATGTGTCTATCTGGTCAGTGGGGGTCCCCCACCCTCCTAGAAGTTCCCTGCCCAGACAGGGAAAGTGGGTCAGGAGACTGGCTCCCTGGCCACCCCGGCAGTATCAGAGACCACCAGTATCACGGACTCAGCAACATACCTTGTATTCAAATGGTTCAGGGAATTGCTGGGTGCTGTAATCCCATCTTGGAAACTCAAAAGCACTTCATGAAAACAAAGCCTTCCAAAAGTCCTGCAAATAAAGAAAACTGTTTGACTTGTTTGCTTCCATGTGTCCCACTGAATTTGATCACAAGAGTTTTGTTTTGTTGAGGATTATTTTATATATATTCACAGCCCAGGGAACATACATCGGAAAATCCAGAGGCCCTAAGAACACAGGTAGGGCCTCCAGTTAGGAACTATTACAAAGGGGATACTTTGAGTAAACCCTCTCCCTCAATTTTTTGCCTCAACATGACTATTTGCTGTGGCTTTTGAATTTTGTTTCTTTTATATTTACTCAAGGCTTCCATAAAGGCTGACAGAAGATCCCTTGGAAAATCCCAGTCTGGCTTAGTCATGCTGAGGGGAACAGAGAGAAGGGATTTGGTTTTGTTCATGTTTGGGCCTGAGAGAAGGGAGAATGGCATGGCCTTGAGGCTGAGGGGGCTGGCGACAGCACAGATGGATATGAGACCCCAGGGGCAGAAAAATTCTGAGAAATGAAAGTCACAGAGATTATGAGTCATAAATTTTCCGTGGCTCAGAAAGTCAATGGAGGCCACCTGTCCCAATGCCCTCACTCTTCCATTGTCACTCCATTTGTCCACACATGAAGTCCTTTGGTGAGGAAACTGAGTCCCAGAGACAAGAAATAACCAGAATGGGGTCTCATTGTTCACTTGTGGCTACTTGCTTCCCAAAAAGAGTCCCTGGATGGTGCAAATAGTTAACATGCTCACTGCTGACAGAAAGGTAGGAGTTTCAAGTCCACCCAGAGTCATCTCGTAAGAGAGATCTAACAATCTAATTCCAAATAATCAGCCACTGAAAACCCTATGGAACACAGCTCTACTTTGACACACATGGGGTTGCCATGAGTCGGAGTCAACTCAGCAGCAACTAGGGGCTTCCCAAAGAGAATCTCCAGAGCTTTTCTGCTTATGAGAGGTGTTCATCTCTTCACTCAGCAGATTCTCTATGGTTGTTTTAGGTGGCCTGGGGCAATGAGAATAGACTTGGGTATTAGAACAATCCAGATTCTCCATAATCTCTCTGAGCGTCTCTGAAATAAGTAATAAATAAATAATGATGAGGATGATGGTGACAATGATGATCACAGTTGCTATCAATGGAGCACACTCATCAGGCACAGAGTGCTCAGCTGGGGAGGCGGGATCTGTACCAGTGAAGGGGTGTGATGGGCACACATGGAGATCTGTTGAAGCAGTTACATGGTCCAGCCCTGGTGGTTACTCAGAGAAGACAGATGCTGAGAGTTTGACAAGTGATGTTCCCGAACTCTATTGAAGCTTTTATAGACCAGAATGGATACCACTCTCCAAATTGTCTTCTAGGGATTTATCCAGAACACAAATGGTGGGCAGTTCTTGGCCATTAGGGTCCCATTCCCCAACACAAGACTAGAAAAGGTAAATATGGAGAGAAGGTGTACTTAATGGTGACCTTCAGGATATGGTCCAGTGTCCTCACTGAGCAAGTCTTCCATGACTTGCCCCCTCCCCTGCCAACCCATGCTTATCTCAGCACAACACTGCACAACAGCCCCTTCACATTCTACACAACAGCCCCAGAAAACATTTTTCAATTCCTCAATTGCAGATCCAGTTCCCCCTGCCCAGAACATC
>NW_004444230.1:1270292-1272120 GCF_000243295.1 Trichechus manatus latirostris | reverse complement strand
AAAGCCACTGAGATTTATGAGACCAGACCCAGATAGTGTTGGTGCAGAGGGGTCCTTAGGGACTGTCTGGTCCAATGCCCTTATTCCTTCCTTAGTTGTTCACTTCTTCATTCCTTTACCAAGCTTGGACTGGGTGCCTTTTCAGGGAAAACTGAGGCTAGAGGTCACAGAGACTGCTCTTAGCTATTTGTGCAATTTCTCATCATAGCTCTTCTCTGCTCATCGGAAACCCATCTCTGATCTTAGAGCGGGCTAAAAACTGTTAGAGACCAGATGGGCCATTCTAGGCGGGTGGGATTTGGAGCCAGGACAACCTTGGTGTGCACGACTTGGGCAAATTCCTTCCCTTCTCTGAGTCTTAGTTTCCTCATCTGTAAATGGAAGCAACAATATCTACCTCACACAGTTGTTGTGAGAAATCAACAAGATGCCATATGGATGTCCCTGCCGCATGCCTGCCATAGGAAACCTCCCCAACCACCAAGCCTGGTCAGGGAACCCCTACGCCCCAGTACTCTCCCATCATTGATTGCACTCACTGCACTATTTAGCAATTACCAATTTGCCCATCTGCCTCCAGCACTAGCTCGAGAGCCCCATGAGAGCAGAGACCTCATTTCCAACTCCTGTCACAGAATAAACCAAAAAAACCAACCCAGTTGCCATCAAGTCAGTTCTACTCATGGCAACTCCAGATCAACACCACAGAACCCACAGAACTGCCTGACTTCCAAGTCTAGGTCATAAAAACAAACCAGCCTCTTCCTGGTTCTTTCTCTGTTTGGACCTATGTCTTGGGAGCCCTGAGCCAGCAGGTAAGAAGCCTGGCTACTCAGAAGCTGCCATGCTGGAGTGATCACATTGAGAGTCTCCAATGTGGAGACAGAGATGCTGACATGTGAGTGAGCAAGACTTCAGATGATTCCAGTCCCTACCCCGCAAGCCACAGTGACACTGAGTGGAGCATAGATGAGCTGTCTCCACCAAGCCCTGTCAAGATTGCAGATATGCAAGTAAAATAAATGTTGTTTTAAGCTCTAAGTTTTGGGACGGTTGATATGCAACTATAGTATCTGCAACATAGACCGAGGGGGCTGTCTGTCCCTAGTCATGGGAAGGAGTTTTGACTATCAGGCCTAATCAGAATCCTCAGAGAACATTATTGGCTGCTGCCTGTGACATGTTCCTTACTCTGCCTTGTAGCCCCTTATTTGTGTCCATGTTTTTCACCATCTGCGAAATCTTCAAAAGCAAAGACCACACCATTTTTATCTTGTTTCCCTCTTTAGCTAACACAGAGCCAAAAACCAGTTGCCATCGAGTCATTCTGACTCATGGCGACCTCATGTGTTTCAGTGTAGAACTGCACTCCATATGATTTTCAATGGCTGTGATCTTTCAGAAGTGAATTGCCAGGGCTTTCTTCAGCAGCACCTCTGGGTGGATTTGAAGCGCCGACCTTTTGGTTAATAGCTGAATGCTTAACCATTTGTGCCTCCCAGGACTCCATATGACCTGCTAATAGGCTATGGTAGAGTATTTGCAAAAAATTGTCTCAATTATTGCCCTCCCTAGATCCATGCCCCTTGCAATGTGACTTTACAGCTCCTCCCAGCAAGAGAAAGAATCTATTTCCCCTGATCTTGAATCTGGGCTGTGTTGTGACTTGCTTTGGCCAATACAATGCAGCCGAGGTGGCTGCTCTGAGCCTAAGCCTCAAGAGACCTTGCAAACTTCTGCTCATTACACTGGAACCCTCACTCGGGCTAGATGCCTGGAGGATGAAAGCCATGCAGCCCATTCACCCCATCGCCCCAACCAGCACCCA
>NW_004444230.1:1264998-1266221 GCF_000243295.1 Trichechus manatus latirostris | reverse complement strand
TAGTTAATGTTTTGATTTTGTTCTTTTCTTCTTTTTTGATGTGTGCATCTATTGCTGCAAATTGTCTTCTGAGGATTGCCTTTGCTATGTCCCAAGGGTTTTGGTATGAAGTGTTTTCATTCTCGTTTGATTCTAGGAATTTTTTTACTCCATCTCTGATTTCTTCTATTACCCAGTGAAGTGTAAGCAGGGTGTTATCCAGTTTCCATGTAATTGTTTTTTTTTTTTTTCTCCTTGCTCTTCCTGTTGTTAATTTCTACCTTGATGGCCTTGTTAACCAACACTTTTTAAGGATTCAATTGATTCTCCCTTCACTCCATTCTGCCTCTTCTAAATCCCAAAGGGCAAATGGCTCCAAGTCCAAGTTCTGGTTTGCAGTAGGAAAGCTTTATTAGGGAGACAGGATCAGGCAGGGAGTGGGGTCACTCCCAGTCCAGACAGAGGAAGGGAGGTCTCCCTGTCCTGAGGTCATCAAAGCCAAGCAGAGGAGGGAGCCAACGGTCAGCCAGGGGCACACATGTCAAGATGGCCCAGTCCCAAACAGGCACTGGGGCTTGTTGCTAGCCATTCCTGATGCTGGAGTACAATAAGCAGGTTTCATCCAAGCTCTGCCCATCTGAGGATGCTCAGTGGGGGCTGAGTGGGGAAAGTTTTGGGGAACTCTAGTATCACATCTGGAAGCCTGGGAAGAGATGGGAGAGAAGTGAGAGTGAGAAGAGAAGACATAAAGCAGGAAACAAAGAGGATGGGCCTTGGAGAAAGATGGGGAAACTGGGAGCAAGGAGACTGGAGCTCAAAGAGCTGGAGAGTCCTAAGATGCAGGGACCTGGGGGTCACCCAGTCTAGTGGCCCCCATCCGGGTCTTGAATCTCCTACGGCAACCCCTGGCAGATGCTCACCCATTTCTAAGGATGTGGAGCTCATGAGGCAGCCTCGCCACCATTCAACAGCTTTGTTAGAAAATTCCTTGGATATTAAGACAGCTTCTGCCTCTAGATGCCCATCCATGTGTGCCTTCTCCCACATCTGGGCCGTCCCTGCACATCTGCCTCCTTCTCTTTTCCGTGGCCACCTCTGCTCTCACACTGGCCTCCCCAGCAAGCGACTGGAGAGCGGTGGAGCGGAGAATAGGAGCTCCCAGTCAGGGCTGGCCCCTCCCAGCCCCACCCTCCCTACCCCTGTGGCCTTGGCCTGACTTTCGGTCCTAAGAAACCCCTTCATGA
>NW_004444230.1:1246819-1263707 GCF_000243295.1 Trichechus manatus latirostris | reverse complement strand
GCCCTGCTGAGCAGAGACGTGAAGGGCACTGGCTGTGAAGCCAGACAGGTCTGGTCTAAAGGTTCCTCCACTTAGTTTGGGAAACTTGCTTCGCTTCTCTGAAACTCACTTTCCTCATTGCAAATCTGGTTTGTTCTTTATTGAGCACCTACTGTATGCTAGACAGTCTATGACGTGCCAGGGATAAAGTGAAGAGCAAACCAGACATAGCCCCTACCTTCTTGGACAGTTATGGGTTAAAGCAGACTCTCAAAAAATGATTCATAATGCAAAACTGGGGTGAGTGTTGTTGTCGTTGTTAGGTGCCATCAAGTCAGTTCCGACTCATAGTGACCCTGTGTCCAACAGAACAAACTACCAGCCGGTCCTGCGCCATCCGCATAATTGTTATGCTTGAGCTCATTGTTGCAGCCACTGTGTCAATCCATCTCACTGACGGTCTTCCTCTTTTTCGCTGACACTTCACTTTACCAAGCATGATGTCCTTCTCCAGGGACTGGTCCCTCCTGTGGGGTGAGTGCTATGGGTGGGAAAATGCATGGGGAGCATATAACCAGGGGTGTAGCCAGGTCTGAAGGACCAGGGAGGGGCTCCCTGAGAAAGAGACACCTGAGTGAAGGGTGGGTAGGAATAAGTCAGGTGAAGGGAAATGAGGAAGAACATCCTAGGGAGAGAGAATAGGACGTGCAAATATCCTGAGGTAGGAAGGAGCAAGGTGGCTGCAAGGAAGAAGGCCAGCGTGGCTAAAGGGCAATGGGTCAGACCAAGCTAAGGATTTTGGAAGAGCTAATGCTTGTGTAGCCCCTGGTGCAAGGCACACAGTGGGACATTTTCTTCACTGTCATTGGCACTGTGCCTGCCCTGACTTCCCCTTGGACAGTCTGGATGACTTGGGCTCTCAGCTTTCTCGCGTATCATCAGTTCTCATCCTCCAGTTTTCATTGCGCTCCTGTTAACATGAGGACCTGTGCTCAGCGGGGGACTGGGAGGAGGGCACACTAAGATTGGAGAAGCATGGCTCCTTCCATCAAGGGACGGCCTCAGTATTCCGGGCAAGGCCTGCACTGCCGTATTCACTCTTTACAGCTACCCTGTGAGGCAGGTACAAACATTAAAACTATTTTAGAGGGGAGGAAATTGAGGCTCAGAGAGGTTAAGTGTTTTGACCATACTCACAGAGCTAAACCAGCAGTGGGTGGAGCCAGGATTTGTCATCCAGGGAGTGGGAACTAAGACAGCCACAAGGTGCAGGGCCCCCTCTCTCTGCCCCAATCCCCCACCCCACACTTTCTAAGTCCCTCTCTGCCTTCCTCCTTACTTTGTCTCTCTCCTCATGCAATCTGTCTCAATTCACTCCTATGTCCCCCACACCTAGAACAGTAAGCTTCAGTAAATATGCGTGAGTGAATGAATGAATGATGGATAGGGCCTTCACTATCCTCTCTCTCTCTCTTTCTGTATCTCTCTGATTCTCTCTGTCTATATGTACTTCTGTTTCTATCTGTATATGTCTCTTTTTGCTGACCCGTTGCCATCAAGTCAATTCCAACTCATACTGCCCCTATAGGACAGAGCAGAACAGCCCCATAGGGTTTCCAGGGAGCAGCTGGTGGATTCAAACTGCCGACCTTTCGTTTAGCAGCCAGCTCTTAACCACCGCACCACCAGTGGTTTTGTTTTTTGTTTTTTTTTCTCCTGAGTCACCCCAAAATTTGTACTGAGTCACTTCAAAATCCATCAGAGGACCTCAAAGACAAAAGGTTTCTTTCCCAGGGCTGGCCCAACCCTCACAGTGCCACAGAGGGAAGCCCCACAGGAAAGTGCTGGCCCAGCCAAGGACAACAGAGGAGGAGGTGGTGCCTGCACTGTGTTTGTCTGAGGCCAGGCCTTTCCCCTGCAAGTCCCTGGCTACCCCTATTCCCTTTGTGACAGCATCCAAACTCCATGAGATGAGCCTGGGAACTCTCTGGTGCAGGCCAGCTAGGATACTGGGGCTCCCAACCTCCTGAACCTCGGGCCTCCTGGGGCTGCCTGCTCTGACATCACCCTGCAGGGCTAGTTGGCCACATTACCCAAACCAGGTCATCTGTGGTCCTGGGAAAAAGCCATTAACCTGATCAGGTGACCATAGGGAAAGATACCATTTGCTGCCTATAAAGTTCTCTGGACACATTTGAGGTCCTTTCCTAGTAAAAAGAGCCCCCAAAACTGAAGGGAACTCAGAATTTCAAGGCAAGCCCCATCTCATAAAACAAAAATTTTGGAGTCAACTAGGAAAAATTTGTGCTCGTCCAGTTGAACTCTGACCTTCATCCCAACCCCGAGAGAACAGAACTGGAAGGGGCCATCTAGGGCTGGGCACAGCCTGGTCAGGGACCAGGGGGCCTGAGCACCCAGCTGGACTTGTCCACTCTCAGTCTGTATCACCTGGGGCAGGACACTATCTCCCAAAGATGAGGAGGTTGGAGGAGGCGCCTCCACAGCCCATCCCAGCACTATCGTCCTATGTCCTGAGAGGGCGGAGAGAGGATCATGCCTCCTACATTGCGTTAGGGGAAAGTGCAGCCAGAGAGGTCAAGTGACCTGTCCCAGGACACCAAGAGGCAACTCCTTCTGCCTCCACTAGACTGTGCTATCGAGTAGCTTTCCTTGTCTCCTGTTGTTTAGATCTTGGATCTTTTTCAAGGGGTGTGTACAGTCTTGCCATTGTAGAGCTATTGGTCCCAGGTCTTTAGTTGGGTCCTCATGACCACCAGGCCCTGTGGTCAATAGCACTGTCCAGTAACAGGACCCAAAGTGTTGGCTCCACCCTTCCCAGTCAGGTATGTGGTGGGGGGATCCTAGAGGGTAGTAGGGTCCACACAGTACTCTGGGACAGCTGCCCTGTCTGCCATTTTCCTCCTGGGCCTGGGAGTGCAGGGTGGGACCACCTCTAAGCCTACTGATTGACTTCCTTCCCTCCCAGTTCTGAGTCTGCCTTCAGCCAGGTGACCTCAGGCTGCCATCTTTATCCTCAGGCAAACCCAATTCTTCCCTGTTCTCCCTCCAAACAGTACTGGCAGCCACTCTAGCACAAGTGACTCTCAACTCATTGCATGCAAGTCTAAGAAATCTCACATTTCTATCCTTCCAAATTGTATCACTCTCTTTGGGGATGGGAATTTTACTCTCTGGCACCACCTCCAAGGTCAGGTGGTGTCTGGGGATTCTTACCCAGTCCAGAGCATTCGGGGTGGGTCCTCTTGTCTTCAGTTCCCAGTTGTGACTGTTGATATGTTTTGCTCTCTGTCCAGGTCCATGTTGCCTCTCAAATGTGGACCACTTCCCAGATTCCATGCCACATTTGAGCAGGAAGCTTGTTGCCCAGCTAGGAACTCTGATACCTGGGGTCCAGTATCCCTAGGGATATCATGTAGCCCTTCTTCACCAGGGTCCTACCACCTCTAGAGCTCACAGACCCCCATCCTTCCCAATCTCCAAAGAAGCTCTCTCAAACCTCCCTCCTCCCTGTGAGTTATTCCCTCATACCTCCTAAACTCTAGTCATTCTCTTCCAGTATGGCCCACCCTCACCCAGGGACCACTCAGATCAACTCTTTTTAATGCAAAAACTCAGGTAAAAAGACATCCCAGAGTTTCAGGAACACAAAGCAGACCTCTTTCCTGGGGTGGGGATGGGAACAAGAGAAACCAACATCACTTCATTTCTTTTCCTAATAGCTCATCTTGTTACACTACCATTTATAGAGTGCTGACTATGTGCCAAGCACGATGCTAAACTTGCTGCCTGCATGAGCTCATTTAATCCTCCACCAGCCTCATGTAGTAAAATATTTTATTCCCCAGTTAAAGGAGAAAGTCGGGTTCGGTATCTTGCCCAAACTCTTCAAGACTAGTCAATGGCAAGCCAGTCACTCAAACTCAGGTTGTCTGATCCAACAGCCAGGCGTGTAGCCCCTTTGTCCAAACAGCCGTTTTTAACAGCAGCCTCACCCCTGACTCCCCCTAGAAGGTTTGTTCAAATGAATGAGCTATTAAACTTGGCTTAGTGACTGGCCAACTCTTTCCTAGCCTCGGGCGGTCAACCCCACCCACCTCTGGAATCTTCTCTACTCACTCAGGTGAGGCTGCTCCCCTTTCTCCTCCCTTTCCAACCCCCAAAAGAGAGGAAAAGACACTCCCCACCAAGGGGAGGCTCCTACCACCCTGGCTATTCATGAGCATTAAGTCATTGAATTCTCATGTCGACTCAAAGAAGCCTGGTTCATCACCCTTACTGTACAGTAAGGAAACCCAGACTCAAATTCTCCAAAGTCACAGAGCTAATATGGAACAGAGCCAGGGTTAGAAATCATTCAGTCTGTTCCCAAATCCTCTAAAAAATGCCTTCATTGTGAGCAGATAGCCCCCACATACAAGAGGAAGCACACACAGGATCATTAATGCAGCCATGCATTGAGCCTTCACTATACCAGGCTCTATGCTAGAGGCCTTACATGCATTCTTCCAGCTAATCCTTCCAACAAGCCCATGAGGCAGATACTGTCATTAAGCCTACCTTACAGATGTTGAAACTGAGGCTTGGAGATGATAAGCAACTTACCCTAGGACAACAACTAAATGCAGGCAGGATTCAAATCCAGTTCTGTAGGCAGGATTGGGTGGGTCGAAGGGAGATAGGACTGTCAGTCGAGCATGTGTTCCTACCTAGGGTTCATGGATCTCCACTGATGAGCTTTAAGGGGTCCATGAATACCAAGAAATTGTTTTCAGATGTGTGTGTGCTTATTTGGGGAACAGGAGAAGATCTATAGCTTTCAATATATTCTCAAATGAATCACTTATCACAAAAATGTTAAGAACCCTTAACATAGCACAGTGCCTGGCACATAACAGGCACTCGATATCTGGTGAATCAACGAACTAATGAATGAATGAGTGAATGAATGAAGAAGACACCACATATGACCTGGTACACACATTTATCTGTACCTTTTGAGATGGTGAAAGCCATCCTGGGGCCTGAGCCGAGCCCGCCCCCAAACCTTTCTCCCAGTCCCAGAGGCCATAGCCCGGTATTGTGACTAGCTCCAAAGAGATGCTTCCCCCGCTTTCTCCCACCTCCATTCCTACCAATGACCAGGCAGAGGCGGGAGTTGTGCAACTCACAAAATGAAGCTTTATTGATTGCTAGTTGAGGGAAGGGCGAAGCAGGGTCCAGGTGTGAAGTGCTAGGAGGGTGGAAGAGGAGATCCCCCAGAGATATCTATGGCGACACAGGGGGTCTCCTAGGCCTGAGCCGTGCTGCGCAGCCTTAGTTCTTGGAACGAATGATCTGCTCATGACTGGACACCACCTTGCCATCGTGCACATCCACTACCTTGGTGCGGATCTGGCGGCTGGTGGAGGTTACTGGAGAAGAGGGCAGAGAAGGAGTTACCAGAGGTGGACAAGCAATGGGGAAATCAGGAACGGGGAAGCCAAGGAGGTGAGAGGATTTAAGTGAACCTGTCTCCCTGCCCTCTCCCCTGATTATCACTTCACTAACCCCTGTTGCCCAAGCACTGATACCATCAGCACATTTCTTTCAGACTAGGGTTCCCTCAGGTCAGGGACAGAGTCTGTGCCCTCAGACTGGAGCTTCCTAAGAACTCAGACCCAACTGGTTCATCCAAATCCACCCAGATAGATTGGTCTTGGCAGGAAGAGCCATATGCGATGCTGACCACCATAGCCTTGGGGTCATAGCCACTGCAGACTCTGAACAGGAGAAGTAAAGGAAGGAGACCACGAATTCCTAACCGTAAGGATGGTCTAGAAGAATGATTTCTTCTACCCAGGCAGTTTATAAGTGGTACTGTGTGCACAAAGTCTAGCTCAGTCCTTCAAGAAGCCCCTAATCAATTCCCTAGACCTGCTGGGGGGCAGGGTACTCCCAAGCCCAGACATGATGAGGAGGAAGGTCTTACCATCTCTGTGAGACTGAGAGCCAGAGGAGAACGAGGAGGCAAGGCTGTGAAGACAGAAAGGGGCAGAGCAGTTAGACAGATGGTGGACACAAAGAGAGCAATGAGGACATGGACTGGGGGGATGGGAGCACTCACTGGGCATCCTCGCCCTCCAGCAGGCGGCGGTAGGTGGCAATCTCCTGCTCCAGGCGTGTCTTCACGTCCAACAGGATCTTGTATTCCTGGTTTTGCTGCTCCATCTCGCAGCGCAGCTGTGCCAGCTGCTCCTCCACACTGCCAATCATCTCCTGGATCTGGGCCAGCTGCATGCAGTAGCGGCCTTTGGTCTCCTCCAGGCTGTTCTCCAGGGATGCTTTCTGCAAGGGAGAGAAAGAGGACCAGGGGTTAATGAGGGTGGTCAATGCCTCCCTCCCAGGCCCTGGCCCACCCCATGCCTGGCAGCATTCCTACCATGCTGAGCTGGGACTGCAGCTCGATCTCTAGGTTCTGCATCGTGCGCCGGAGCTCTGAGATCTCGCTCTTGCCGCTCTGCACCAGTTCGCTGTTGGTGGCCACCTCGCGGTTCAGCTCCTCTGTCTGGAGAAAAGAGAACACCATTCACACCAGGAGCCTCTGGAAAGAAGGTCTCCTGGGTTCATTCCACCTCAAATGGCACCTACCTTGCTGAAGAACCATTCTTCGGCATCCTTGCGGTTCTTCTCTGCCATCTTCTCATACTGGTCGCGCATTTCGTTCAGGATGCGGCTCAGGTCCACACCAGGGGCTGCATCCATCTCCACATTGACGTCCCCGCCCACTTGGCCTCTCAGGGAGTTCATCTCCTACACAACCAGAGAACAATCCACAGTCAGGAGCTTCCCCATGGCAAAAGATTGAGGCTTCCTAGTCAAAGGTGCTCCTGGCCTGATGAATGCCCTCTCATCATTTCAAGTCCATCTCTTCCCTCCCAGCTTATAGAAGCTGCCTTTCCCAGTTAGTGCTCACCTCCTCATGGTTCTTCCTCAGGTAGGCCAGCTCCTCCTTCAGGCTCTCGATCTGCATCTCCAGATCAGCTCTGGCCAGGGTCAGCTCGTCCAGCACCCTGCGCAGGCCATTGATGTCGGCCTCCACACTCATGCGCAGGTTCAGCTCTGTCTCATACCTGAAATGACCCAGGAGAAGAGAAATGAGACACCCATTCTGGCCACACTAAAGGCTTTGTTCTCTTCCCCCTGCAGTGTCTTCCCATAGCTGGCACTCTGTGGTGGGTGGTTTGTGGAGAAGATCCTAAACATGACATGGTTGGACACAGTGCCCATTGATCGCTCAGGCTGAACATTCTTGGCAGCACTGGGAATAAGGTAGGTGATCATGCTGCAGAATGTGGACCAGGGTGGTGGTGCTCATAGCTTTAGGCAAGCAATAGTGCACAAGACCTCCAAACATGGCCACCTCTTGCACTTCAGAGGCAGCTGGGAAAGTGGGGAGCACCCCTCCCTAAAGCAGTGGTTCCCAAACTCGGCTGTGGATCAGAATTACCCAGATAGCCTGCTAAAAATAACTGAATCAGAGCTCCAAGGGTTGGGCCCAAGAGGCTGATATTTTTACAAGCTCCCCAGTGGGTTTTCATGTAGCCCTCCTGGCACCGGTCAGCTGTTTGGAAACACTGCTCCAAAAATGCCCACCCTGGAGAGACCGGCGGTTCTGGTCCACCACTGCAAACTCACTTGGTACGGAAGTCATCAGCAGCCAGGCGGGCATTGTCAATCTGCAGGAGGACGTTGGCATTGTCCACAGTGGCTGTGAGGATCTGCAGGATGGAAGAACATAAGTCATTCGTCAAACAGACCTCACTAGCCAGACTTCACTGCGGCTTGCATTAGCCTTTGCATTCCTTCCCCTAGACACCTAAGCCTTCACCACAGCTGCCTAAAGTATAATACCAAGAGGTTCAGCTTTGACCGAGGAGTCTCCTAATATGTGGTGGGCAGAGTGGGTAGAAAGAGCTCTGGCTTTCAAATCAAAAAGCAGTTGAGTTCTGGTCCCATTTCTGCCACTAACTTGGTGTGACACCCGAGCCAGGTCTGGATCAAGTTCCCCGCTTAAAGGTGAGGGGAGTGACTGAAAGGCTTTCTTGACCCCCTTCCTGTTCTGAATCTTCCTCTCTCTGCAAAAACCTGTCCTTTGCAGCTGATTACATTCCTTTGTAATCCCGTGGGGCATGGGACCTCCAGTGGGACTTTTCCAAGCTATGAGACCAAACTTGCACAGAGGATTAGAAAAGAGGAAGCAGCGGAAGGAAAATCAGATAGACTGAACCCTGAGACTGGCTGGAGTCCCGTCTCTCTTTATCTCATTTCCCTAATCCATGCGAGGCAGCAGAGCCAGGCAAGGGAAGTGGGGTCAGCAGGGAGGGCTTTGGATGACATGGAAGGCAGGGGCTGGAGTCAGATGACACAAGCCCACCCAGGCCCCCTCCTGTGCAGGGAATACAGTTGTTGTCTCTGAGGGTTTTCCTTGCCTGGCTGACTGTGGGGAAGGGCCATCTGGTGCCAAGGCTCATGGGCGGCATCCACCACAGCCCAGACTAATGAGCGGTTTGAGTGTCTAGCCTGGTCCCGTTACAGCCTCGCTCCACCCCTGTGCTGGAGAACAGGTAGCTGCCTCCCATCCTGGAAGGTGGGGGGCCAGGGTTCTAGCCTCAGCTCTGCCATTACTTTGCTGTGTGACCTAGGGCAGGTCACAGCACCTCTCCAATCTTCACCTTCTCCCTCTATAAAATGTAAGGGCTGGAACCACTGGTCTCACAGGGTCTGAGAACCTGGAGCCAAGAAGTGTAGGCACAAGGCTGAGGAGGGCTGAACATCTTCCCACTATGGAGAACATAGTCCTGTTGTGGGAGTCCAGGGCCTCGGAAGAAGAGATCTGGTGTTGGAGTCCATCCTGCTAGGAATCTAAAGTGCCAGTGGCCTAAGCAGCTATTGTTGCCAGAGTGAGGTAGCTGGGATGGCACCTCCCGCTGCCCAGTCCACAAACCTTGTTCCTCAGATCCTCAATGGTCTTGAAGTAGGGGCTGTAGTCTTTGATCTCAGCAGGCCGCTGCTTCTGGTACCAGTCACGGATCTTCACCTCCAGGTCAGTGTTGGCTTCCTCCAGGGCACGCACCTTGTCCAGGTAGGAGGCCAGGCGGTCATTGAGGTTCTGCATGGTCACTTTCTCACTGCCCACCAGGAGCCCATCACCACCACCAAGGCCACCACCAAAGCCACCACCCGAGCCAACACCAAAGCTGGCACCAAGACCACCACCGTATCCTCCGCCCAAGCCACTACCCAGAGCCCCACCAAAGCTGCTACTGCTGCTGAAGCCACCGCCATAGCCACCCCCTATCCCGTAGGCTCCTCCGGAGGAGAAGCGGGAGGAGGAGACTGACAGGCCCCCATAGGCACTGGGGGCCCGGCAGGAGCCTGCAGCCAGGATGGAGGAGATGCGGCTGGAGCCGCCGCCGACGCCACAGGAGCCCTTCACGGAGCTGGAGGTGAACTGGCGGCTGCAAGTGGCCATGGTGCCGAGAAGGAGCGAGTTGGCAGAGAGAAGAGAAAGGTGCTCAGGTAAGGTGCAAAAGGATGCGAGAGCTTTATACTCATGACTAGAAGGCGGGCCTGGCAGTTTCCATTCCCCTTGGCTTTCATCACCGCGGGCAGTGCCAACTCCCAGCCAGATCCCTCCTCTCCTTCGTCTCGTCATGTCTGTCATATTTTACCGTAAACTCACTTGTTTGGGGCGTTTTTGGCTTTCTTGTCTGCTGGGCATGATTCACACGGGGAGGTGTGGACCTGCAGGCTATACTTTCCATAAGCCCCTAGAACTGCGGCCTCAGGAGTCCGCACCTGGGCTCAGCCAGGGTGACAGGGAGCAGAGCCTCTCGGGATCATAAACCTGGTGACCTGCTGGTTCCCCATTAATTGGATGGGCTTTTAATATCCCCTTAGATGTTAGAGGAAACCCACAGTTTCAGGTAACTGATAGCTGGCTGGAGGAGCACCAGCATGGCCATGTCACAGTGGTACCACATCCTTGGTGGTATCGTCTATAAGACGAGACAAGATGGTCTCACCGCCCACAAGGAGCCCATCACCACAGCCTGGGCCACCACCCATGTCACCATGAGGTCTGATCTACTGGCCTGTGCTAAGCAGCCTAGTACATCCCTGAAACATCCTGGCTGTCTGGTGGATCAGGGTCCTACCTGACACCCCCATTAAAGGGAAATCCAGGTGGCTTCATCCCCACCCTAGGGAACTGACCACTCTGCTCCCAAGAGTTCATGGCATTGGCAGCTCAACCTGGCCAAGGGCAGGTGGCCTCATGGGAACTGCCAGAACGTAAGAAAAGAGCATGGAATCTTGTGTCAAATGAGTCCTGGCTCTGCCATTCACACCTGTGCAACCCACAGCCTGGCACGTCACCCTCTCAGAGCCCCAGTTTGTTCATCTGTAAAGTGGGAGTAAATGCCATCCGCCCTGCCTACTGCAGAGTCAGCTCCAAGAAGCTAAGGTGGCAATGCCTATGACAGGGCTTTTTGTAAACCAAGTATGGCTCAAAGGTGGGTTAGCACTGTCTTAGCCCAGTCTTAGCCCTAAAGGGGGTGGAGCAGCATCCCCAGAACAGACCTAGAGTTGTTTCCAGCCCCCAGTGTCTTCTCAGGCCCCAGGGCAGCCCTGGTGGGGGGGCTTGCCTCAGGCCCCATTGCCTGAGCCCCTGTGGAGTGGTCATGGGATTTGGCCCAAGGGACACCTGGAAGTGGAGCAGGCTGTGCTGAGGAAGTGGACGGAGTGGACACCAGTGTCCCTGACTCCTGAAGCCCCGAGGATCAGGGGATATTTCCAGGAGTCCATTGGTCGTGCCAAGAGGGTTTGTATATCAGAGCCTCAACTATTCCACTCCCCCCTCCCAAAGTGTTCCTTAGGGAGTGTTATTATTGTTAGTCGACATCAAGTGAGCTCTGATTCATGGTGACCTATAACAGAATGAAACATTGCCCAGTGCTGTGCCATCCTCATGATCATTGATATGTTTGAGTCCCTTGTTGTAGCTACTGTGTCACTCCTCAAAGCCAGAATGTTTGCTTTAGCCCCCAGTGAGCCCTCTGCCAGACAACCCCCAAAGGAATCCCCTTCCAGCCCCCACCCCATCTGCCCACCAACACCCCCCAGCTCCACAGACCCTGGCAGGCATGTTGGGAGGAATGTGGTCGTGTCTGGGGCTGCCTGACACCTCCTATCTCCCCAGACAGGCCCCAACAGCCCCCACTGGAGGCTCCAATGCTCTTCCTAGGATCAGCTACTCCCAGAAGGGAAGCAAGGCCTCCCCCACCCCACCCCACCTCTACTGCCACCAACGCAGAAATCAGGTAGGCCCTCCCCTGCAGAAGCCCCCTCCCTCCACAGGGCTTAGGAGCTCAGAAGACAATGCCGCGACAGATACTTGGGGCTGTGGACTCCTGAATCTGCTGGGCTTTGCGGGCTTTGGGCTTTCGGCGATGTGAGTAAGCCAGGGCCCCACCCCGCTCCACCCACCACTGACAGACTCACTTAATCCCCTTCCAGAGAATGGCTCCCCCCACCCTAGGCCCAGCCTGGCAATTTCCCCAGTAGAGGCAGTAGGAATTTTGACTGCGAGACAGATCTTTTGTTAGGAAGCATGTTGCTATTGGCTGTGCATAGAGTGTCAGGGGTGCTCAGTAGACAAAAATGCAGCATCTAGATGGGTCCAGGAAGCAAGATGGGGTGCAGAGCCCAATACAGGTTTCTTCCATGTCCACTATCACCCCATCTCCCTCCATTGCAGGGAGCCAAGGAAAGAACCCCTGGAGCACAGGACACAAGATAAGCTCTTCTTCCCCCTTCATTTGATTCAATGGAACCCAAAAGAGGCTCTACCTTCTCCCTCCTCCAAGGGGAATCCACAAGATAAAGGCTGGTAGGAAACCAAAGACCGATCAACCCATGCACATAACCTAAGAAGAGGCCTTTGCTGGCCCTCCCACTCCCTGGGACTCTAGCAGCCCAGCATGGAACACAAGTTTCAACCTTCTCCCCTACCCAGGATTCGAACCCTGCCACATATCCTGAGGCCAACCTCCCTCTCCTCTGCAGACACAGAACCCAGTGACCTAGGACCTGCAAACAGTCCAACCAGGCAGGCAGAGGAGACTTACAGGATACTACAATCTCACCCCCTCCCTAGCGCCCAGTAGGCCTGGAGCGCATGACATTATGGTGAGAGGCAGCTTTCAGGGACAGCAGGGGCTAATGGGATAGGGGCAGGAGGGTCACATCACATAGCCAGCTCCATCTTCTGGGGCCTGGAGTACTCCCCCACCCCGACTTCTGGACTCCTGTTAGGCTTTGTATGGGCGTCATCGCCTGGCTCTCCCTCACGCCTCCCCAAAAAGGAGGTGGGTAAAGGAGAAGCCTGGGCGGTGCCTCCTGTGGTTAGTGAGTCTCCCTGTACCAGCCTGCAGGGGGAAGGTGGGGGACAGATGCCAATCCAAACAGGTGAAGCAGGCAGAGCCAGGCAGCCCCCCACAGAGCCTGCATTGTGTGCTGAGGACTAGGCTCGGATCTCACTAGGGGGTGGGATCCTAAGGAAAGAGGAGACCTTGGGACAGCCCAGGCTGAGAAGGGAGGCACAGCCCCCACCCTCAGAGCCCACAGGAAGCTCCCAGCCTGGAAGGAGAGAGAGGACACACATTAAAATCACATTAGATCCAAACAAACATGAGAAAAACGCAGCTCGTATATATTAGATTCCTAGGATTGCCATAGCAAATTATCACAAACTTGGTGGCTGAAAACAACAGGAATTAATTCTCTCATAGTGCTGGAAGCCACAAGTCTGAAATCCAAGTGTCTGCAGGGCCATGCTCTCTCCGAAGTCTCTAAGGGAGGATTCTTCCTTGCCTCTTCCATCTTCGGGTGGTCTCACATATTCCTTAGCTTGAAGCAGCATAACTCCAATCTCTGCCTCCTTCCTCACGTGGCTGTCTTCCCTGTGTACCTCTGGGTGTCCTATTCTGCCTCTTATAAGGACACTGTCATTGGATCAAGGGCCCACCCTAAGCTAGTATGGTCTCATCTCGATCCTTACCTTCACTATGTCTACAAAAACCCTATTTCCAAATTAGGTCACATTCTGAGGTTCCAGGTGCACATGAATTCAAAGATGTCACTTTGATGACTGAGGTGCACCATGGTATTTTCAGTCACCTCACACGCATGTGAAAGCTGGACAATGAAAAAGGAAGCCCAAACAAGAATTGATGCATTCGAATTGTGGTGTTGGCGAAGAGTATTGAATATATACCATGGACTGCCTGAAGAACAAACAAACCAGTCTTTGAGAAGGTACAGCAATAATACTCCTTAGAAGCAAGGATGGTGAAAGGTCATTAGGAGGGACCAGTTGCTGGAGAAGGACATCATGCTTGGTAAAGTAGACCCATTAAACCCATTGCCATCAAGTCGATGATTCTGACTCATAGCAACCCTATAGGACAGAGAAGAACTGCCCCATAGGGTTTTCCAAGGAGCAGTTGGTGGATTCAAACTGCAGATCTTTTGGTTAGCAGCTGAGCTCTCAACCACTGCACCACCAGGGATCCAAAGTAGAGGATCAGGGAAAAAGAGGAAGACTCTCAATGAGACAGATTGACACAGTGGCTGCAATGATAGGCTCAAACATACCAACGATTGTGAGGCTGGCGCAGGCCTGGGCAATGAATGTTTCATTCTGTTATCCCTAAGGCCACTGTGAGTCAGAGCTGACTCGGTGGCAACTCACAGTAACAACAACAATTCAACCCCCTACACATATAACACACAGAGTGCTACACAAGTTGCAGAGGCAGTGGTGAAAACTTGGTAGAGACATTGTTGTGATAAGATGGGGGCAGGCCAACCTGGAAGGCTTCGTCATATAAGGGTGCTGGGGAGTGGGAGACAGGAGACACAGAATTCTCAGGTCTTAGGTCCATACTTCCCCAGCCAGTTTCTCTGGCTTTTTCACAAATACAAAACTGCTCTGGGAGAGAGCTCCTATTTTTTAACTTATTATTTTGAAATAATTTTAGACTTTTAGAAAAAGCTACAAAAACAGTCCAGAGAGTTCGTGTGTACCAGTCACCCAGTTTCCCCTAATACTGACACGTTACATATAACACTGTACACTTATCAAAACCAACAAATCAACATGGATCTAATTCTATTAACTAAACTACAGACTATTCAAATTTCACCAGTTTTCCACTAATGTGATTTTTCTGTTGCAGTATTTTCCAGGGTCCCACATTGCATTTGGTTGTCATGTCTCCTTAGTCTCCTTCAGTCTGACAGCTCCTTAGGCTTTCCTTGTCTTTCATGACCTTAACACTCTTGAAGAATACTACCAGTTGCCGTGGAGTCAGTCCCTACTCATGGTGACCAATGTGTGTCAGAGTAGAACTGTATTCCATTGGGTTTTCTATCACTGATTTTTCAGAAGTAGATTGCCTGGCCTTTCTTCTGAGGTGCCTCTGGGTGGACTCGAACTGCCAGCCTTTAGGTTAGCAGCCAAGCATGTTAACTGTTTGTGCCACCAGGGACTCCCTTCCACCTGGCAGAGTCCTGTATTGCCTGCCATTTCTTCACCGCTTCTTCACATCCTCCCCAGCCTGGCCCCCTTCACTTTGCCCACCTCTCTCCCAACCAAGTCTCGGGTCTATCACCTGCAGGGACGATGGTCTGGGGCCTGAGCTGACCCAGATCTCAGCCTCTGCTTTCAGGGAGGTCAGGGCTAGTGTGGGAGGCTGGAGCATGCTGGCAGGCAGGATTGCAGGCACAACAGACAGTTGGGACTCTGGAGCACTGCCCTGGGGCCATGGGGTCCCCTTTCCCCCAGAGTGCTCTGGCGCCCACTGGTTTCCCAAGCCAGTATCTTGTGAGAGCCAAGGCTAACACAACAGATGAGCTGAGCCAAAATTTTCAACGTCCATGGCCTCATCTGAGCCTCCCAGCGGCGTTGCAAAGCCGGTAGAACAGATTGACCCTGCCTCGATAGAGGAAGAAGGTTGACGAATTCACCAAGGGCCACAGCAAGGAAGCTGCCCAGCCAGGATTCAAACCCAGCTCTGCCTGGCCACAAGCCTCGCTTCTCAGTAACAGATTCCCTGTTAGAGTCCCTGAAAGTCAGGGCCCAAGGGGGCCTCAGCGGTCATCTAGACCAGCCTCTTAACATTAGAAATGGGGAACCAAGACCCAGAGAGGAGAAGGAGCATGTCCAACATCACACAGCAGAGCCCGCTTTGAAAGTGTAAAACGTTTTAACGTTTCACCCAGGCTTCTGAGCCAAGCAGGGTGAAAATATGTGGGGCAGGAGACTGTGGTGAAAAGAACTAGGCTTGCACCCAGAATTACCTTTTCGTTGTTAAGGACCTGGATGGTCAGGTGACCGAGGGCTAGCAAGAGAATGGGTCACAGACCAAGCAGAAGAGTGACACTGTCAGGTGTGTGCTGAACAAGGGCCACTCTGGAGTCACGTGGAGCATACTTGGGGTGGCGGGGGGGAGGATACCAAAAAAGGGAAAACCAGTAAGGAGAATGCTTCCATTATCTAGCTAAGGGATGGTGTTGGCTCAGACACCTTCTCCCAGGAAGCCCCTGTCATCACCTCGGTCACTTGGCTTTGCCCTTCTCGGCCCTTCCACTGCTCTATGACCTATTATAGCTTACACAGTACCTCCGATGGCCACCAACTCTCCCTCCCACAGCAGGTGCTCAGCATGTTCATTTACTGCAATTACTCTTGTCTGATGGGGGAGACACAGCCCCTGCCCTTGGGGTTGTCCAGTCTGATGGACAAAAGAGCCAAGCTTTCTCTGTTCCATGGGCTGAGGGGATCCCAGAGCCAAGGAGCCACCGGGGGTGGGGAGCAGGTAGCACATGGATGGCTTTCTGGAAAGGGTGAGTTTTGAATCAGGTTTTGGAAGAAGGACGAGCCCGGGATGGGTGTGTGGGGAGAGGGCACTTCCAGCCTGGGGCGTGGCTGTGGGAACTCAGTGGTGGTGAGTTGTGAGTTGTGAGGACAGTCAGCACCTGGGAGTTGGAATGGCTGTGTCAGGAATCCTGAGCAACGGGGTTGGCAGGAGAGAGGGAAAGAGGCAAGGGTTCCCCGGGGAGTGTTAGCCTCTTAGGTAGAAAGAAAAGGAGTTGTTTCCACCGATCAGAGGTTCAGCAGCAGGTTCAGCGTCATGCAGCCCAACCCATGCCCCAGACTGAGAGACCACATGGGATAGGGGAGAAGCAGGGATTCTGAGGTGACTCAGAACAGGCTTCAAGTATGGGTTCTACCCTAGACCAGCCATGAGACCTTGGACAAGTCACTGAAGCCCTCCGAGCCTCGGGTTCCTATAAAGTGAGCATAATCACGGTTCCTACCTCACAGGATTATTGAGAGGAGTCACTAACGCACAGCAAGTGGCCGATATAGTGCTTGGCGCAGAGTAAATGTCTGCTAAAAAGTCCCCTTAAAATAAGCCCTAGAGGCTGTGGGGACCATGCTCTCAGGGAATGTCTAGCTCAATTGGCGTAACATATTTTATAAAGAAAACGTTCTACGGTTTACTTTGGTGAGTAGCGTTTGAGGTCTTAAAGCCTGTGAGCAGCCGTCTAAGATACTCCACTGGTCTCACCCCTTTGGGAGCAAGGGAGAATGAAGACAACAAATACAAGGGAAAGATTAGTCCAAAGGACTAATGGACGATAACTCCCACGGCCTCCACCAGACTGAGTCCAGAACAACTAGACAGTGCCCGGCTACCACCACCGACTGCTCTAACAGGGATCACAATAGAGGGTCCTGGACAGAGCTGGAGAAAAATGTAGAACAAAATTCTAACTCACA
>NW_004444230.1:1208653-1246719 GCF_000243295.1 Trichechus manatus latirostris | reverse complement strand
CCCCTGGACACCATTTTAGCTCAGTAATAAAGTCATTCCCGAGGTTCACCCTTCAGCCAAAGATTAGACAGCCCCATAAAACAAAACGAGACTAATGGGGCACAACAGCCCGGGGACAAGGACTAGAAGACAGGAGGGGACAGGAAAGCTGGTATTAGGAAAGCCACAGTCAAGAAGGGAGAGTGTTGACATGTCGTGGGCTTGTTAACCAATGTCATAAAACAATATGTGTACTAACTGTTTAATGAGAAACTACTTGTTCTGTAAACCTTCATCTAAAGCACAATAAAAATAATAATAATTAAGCCCTACAGTTTGACCAATGGAGGCAAGGGGTGATAGCTGGAGAACAAGCGTCAAATTCAGGCCAAGACCTTGAGGCAGAGAACAAAGATGAACTCAGGATAGTACTGGAATGTTGGAGTAACAGAAGGAGGGAGCAAGCTGGGAGGGCCAGGGGAGAGGAGGCAGGGAGGCCGGCAGAGAACTGCTGAGGCCATCTTCGCTGAGGTGATGAGGTGGTGAGTCTGCGAGGGCTGGGCCAGGGTGGAGTCTATGGGAACAGGGCGGGCCCGGGAACCCTGCTGAGGAAGAGTTGGGGGGTGGAGCGGTTGCATGTGAGGGGAGGAGGCCAGGAGCTGCCAGCAGGCCCGCATTATGAGACTCAAGGCCTAACACTGGCCTCCCCCAGAGCCTGGGAATGCGGGGGATGGGTAAGAAGCTGCTTAGGGTTCCAGTGGGTCCCGAGGCCTGGGGAGGCTTCAAGAGTCAGCATCATCAAGGACCTGGTTCTCTTCCTCTCTCCCCTGGCTACCAGTGCAATGGGGAATATCTGTCCCCTGCCCCCACCACCACCACCACCAAAAAAAAAATCACTAGTTCTATTTCACTCAATTCAAAAAGAGTGTTTGGGCAGCTAATGATAAAAGACACATGCACAATAAAGCTAAAAATAGCCAGCAAGTGTAGAAGAAAAATAAATCAAGAATTAGGTGATATGGTATATTCATGAATGCTTTTTGTTTGCAAGTGACAGAAACCCAACTCGAATTAACTTCAAAAAGAAGCAATTCCTTGGCTCTCATCACAAAAACTTGGAAGAGGAGGCATGAGAGGGCCATGAGGAGGAGGCCCAGACCAGACTATGCTCTCTCTCTCTCTCTCTCTCTCACACACACACACACACACACACACACACACACATACACACTCACACCTCCCTGTCTCGCTCTGCTTGCTGGCTTCATTGGCACTGGCCAGCTGCCTCCACAAAGCTGGAACCATGGCTGAGACAACCCTGAGCTCTCATCCTTCGGACTCATGACCAGAGAAGATCAGCTCGAATTTTAAAAACCCCAGGGAAGCTTCTGAGTGGCCAGATGTGGCCAGTGGTTGGAATCCTATGACTAACCCAGGAGGCATATGTGCCACCCCCAACCCATGGCCAAGAAAGAAGGGTCTGGTATTAGAGAAAGGAGGGAGACATCTGGCTCCTGGGGGTATCCTTGTGAGCTAGGCAGAACCCCCACTCCTTCCCAGTTTGTGTCTACTGCAAAAAAGAGTTGGGGCTCTGGGTTTCCTGGCAGCCAAGACAAAAAGGGAAACATGATGGAATATGAAACTCTCACTAATGCATGAAGGAGGCACATATGACTGTCAAGAGAGACAAACATCTTCTGAGGTCTGAGAAGAATCACAGACTCTGAAGGACCCTCAGAGTGTCAGTTTACTGAGCCCCTGCTCTGCCAAGAGCTGTGCTGGGCACTGCCAGGATATTATTTCATTTAATCCTGACAACCACTCTGGGGGGTAGGTGTTATTAACTCCATGTTACAGATGTGGGGAAGTTAAGGCCAGGAAGCTTTCCTGGGGCTCAGTTCCCAAGGTCTAGTGCCTCTTGCAGTTTCTGCCTCCTGGCATCCCCCTCCCAGCTGTCACTGAACTCGCAGGTGCCCCAAAGGTGCCAAGGTGCTCCATGAAGCCAGGCCCCCTACCCCTGGCAGCTTTGTGACCTGCCTCCTGCAAGCAGCAAGCTCCAGGCACGTTTCCTGAGCCCTTACTGGCCTCCTTTGACTTCACTGAGTCCCTTACCAGGGCTCCAGGAGTCTGCTCACCAGGAGATCTGCATGGAGGCAGCACAGGGGAACCACTTAACCAGTCATGTACACTTGAGCAAGTCACTCAATCTCCCTTAGCCTCAGTTTCCTCACCTGTAAAATGGGCTGAGTCAGGTGCGGGGTGGGGGGAATAGTGCGGAGTCTTGGCAGAGGGCGGGCAGGGATGAGGTGTTTGTTCCAGCTCAGCCTCAGGAAGCAGAACACAAGCTGCCTGACTCCAACCTTGATGCAAGAATCCAATGAGGTAAAACTGTGAAAATAGAGATGGAGCAAGTGAGCATTTATTGAGTGCCTACTGTGTGCTTTGTCTTTATCTCCTTTATTCCTTGCACAAACTCTGTGAGGTAGATACTAATACCCTAAATTTACTGATGGGAAAACTGAGCCAGCAAGAAATGAGGGGATCTGCCCAAGGGTCACACTCAAGTTTCAACCCCAGATTGGCCTGGACTCTCCTTTTTCTACTCCACACTCCCTTCTACAAAGGACTACTATATTCTTTCAAATTGTTTTTTCGTTTGGTCCTCAATTTTAAGTTGGGTAGTCATTCTGTAACCTAAACACAAAGTGAATTTAAAATCCATTATACTGTAAAATAAAACTGACAGGCCAGAATATAATTAGTATAGGCAACTTGCTTTTAATTAGGAACTTAATGTGGTATTCAATAAGTTGATTAACTGATTCTTGGTTTTTAAAGTTTTTATTTGATTTCTTTATTTTTACACTTGCATACATAATTTTATGTATATGTATAAAGACGTTTGCACTTTTTTTTTTCTTTTCCAGTTTTTCTAGGGAAAGAGCCCTGGTGGCACTGTGGTTAAGCTTTCAGCTGTAACTAAAAGATCAGCAGTCCAAATCCACCAGCCACTCCACGGAAAAAAGATGTGGCAGTCTGCTGCTGTAAAGATCACAGCCTTGGAAACTCTATGGGGCAGTTCTACTCTGTCCTATAGGGTCAACGTGAGTTGAAATTGACTCAATGGCAATGGGTTTGGTTTGGGTTGGTTTTTCTTGGCTCCCCATCTCCTCCCCGCTCTATCCACATCAGCCTCTCACTCCAACCCCAAAGTAATCCATGTTAATAACCTCATGTGTAGCCTTCCATATTTTTGGTGTTCATATAATCATGCATGAACACACACACGCCATTTACATAAACGGGGATTCTCTGTTTAGTTCACACAAGTGAAATCAGTATACTACATGTGCTTTTCTGTATCATGCGTTTCTCTCTCCCTAAAACCTAGAGGACTCTCTCTTCGCCATCTGACATGGCCCCAATGTATTGATTGTGACAGCTGCTTAGTACTTCATGGTATGAGTGGACTGATTTATTCAGCCTGCCCACCACCAATGGGTTGTGGCTTTGTTTTCCCTTTTCTGTCACTTCAAATAATACAGCAATAAATATCCTTGCACGTAAGTCATTTTATACTGGTCTTCCATTTCTATTAATTTAACATTACATTAAGCCCCTTAAATGATTTGAAAATCAGCTTTGCTGTGTACTCATGTACAAAGGCCAGAAAGAAGCCTGGAAAAATAAAAACTCTATGATAGAACAATGAATGAAAATTTTTATTTTTTATATTTCCTTTTATGTTGTCACACTATTTGTATAGTAGATAAAAAGCTGGAAGAATCAAAATTTACCAGTTTTATATGTAACAATCCTATAATTGTAAGAAAGAGAGGGACTCTTGAAATTCAACAATATACTAACGGGGCGGGGGGAGCAAAATCTGAATGAGACTCTCTTTTTGATAGCTGCCATATTTGCCTTAACACCCCTTGATCTTCTCAAAGCCCTTCAGGGGTCTTGAACTGTTGGGGATTGGGGGACTCAAAGCTACATCTGCCTATGGTGGTAGCAACACAGCTCTACTCGTTGGGTGCCTCAACTCTCACAGACTGGGCTCCAGGGCTCAAGAAAGATACTTGGTTTCTCTTCCAGGGCATTCCATCAATACCTACCCATGGAGGCTGCCTTGTGCCAACACAATGAGAAGCTCATGGGAAGCAGATGGCAGGCGGCCAACAGAGGCTTCTCTAGGGTATGGTAGGTAAGGTGCCTGCCCTGGGCACCACTTGGGGGAGGCGCCAATAAGCTGTTTCTATTAGCCACCCCAGTTTCCATCACCAGCTATGAGAGATCATTCAGCAATTTAAAGCTAATTGCGGTTAAGCACCGTTTTCCGTAGATAATACCCACACCTGCCCTCCAGAACCGTGCTTCTGGCAAGGTTCCATGGAGATCCGAAAAAGCAGAGGCTTCTAAACCAAACCTCCATGACTTGACTCCATAAGTCTTTATCAAATGTCCCTTATGTGCCGGGTACTGTCTATGGATTGTTGGGGACCAGCACAAAGAGCTTTATTTGCATTTATGCCTCAGGGAACCGCCAGAAGTTCTTAAACAACAAGCAACAGCAGTAGGAAGGCAAGCATAAGAAATCGCTTGTCTTAGACACTAGGAGGAACACTGAGCTTTTCATAGCTCTCGAAGACAATGGGTCCAAAGAAAGCAAAACCTTACGAGCTTACTACTAATTCATTTACCTCAGCAGATACGCTTTATGAGCTATCATTAATTCTCACTCTAGCCATTGTTTCAGAACTTTATGTAATTACCTAAAACAATATTTCCCAGACTTTGACAGTAACTCAAGCATAAGGAATCTGAGGGTATGTTCAAAACAGACAAGTTACAAGGAACGTTCAAGAGCACTCAACTTCCTCTCACAGATGCCAGGATCTTAGAAAGTGGGAAAGTCCAGCCAAGAGCAAAATGCAGTCTGGTTTGGGACTTGAAACTTAACTTGAGAAATCAGCCAGCAAGGCATTTCCAGGTGGAGAAGCCAGTTCTCTTACTGAAGGAGAAATTTGTGTTTCTGGTTTGATATTGCCCTTCTTTAGGGACCTGTGTTTTGTTTCCACAGAATTGTTGTTGCTAGTGGCTATTGAGTCAGCTTCAACTCATGGCAACCTTATGTACAGCAGAACATAACATTACAAGGTCCTGTGCCATCTTCATGATCATTGGTATGTTCAAGTCCATGGGTGCGGCTGTTGTGTCAGTCTATCTCATTGAGAGTTTCCCTCATTTTCGCTGACCCTCTACTTTACCGAGCAAGGTATCCTTTTCTAGCAATTGGTCTCTCTTTATGACATGTCCAAAGTAAGTGAGTCAAAGTGTTGCCACCCTCACATCTAAGGAGCATTCTGGTTATATTTCTTCTAATACTGATACAGGACACAGCAGTGAATACAAGAAACGAGGTTCCTGGTCTTGGGGTGTTCTGGTAACTAGCTGTGAGAACATAAGTTTTTTTTTCTTTCTTAATTACTTTGGGCCTCTGTTTCCTCATCTGTCATATGGAGACTTTTCTTATGGATCTTCCCAAGGGTCCCCTGATCTGGGGCATGAGCTCTGAAGACACTGGTACAGATAGTTTCTTTAAAACAGCTCCAGAGGAAAGTCAGGAATAGTGGGAGGAAATGGCATGTGTGGCTACTTGACTCCATGAACAACCGACCCCTTTGCCATGGGACCAGAAGAACTGGATGGTACCTGGCTACCATTACTGAACATTTTGATCAAAGATTCTATAGAAGAATCCTGATCAAAAGGGGGAAAATCTAGGACAGAATTTCAAATTCTTATAGAATCCAAACTTTCCGGAGCCATAGAAGCTGGACGACCCGCTGAAACTGTTGCCCTGAGATCATCTCTAAATCTTAAGCCAGAAATATCTCCTGAAGTCTTCTTAAAACCAAACAATAGTTTAGCTTAACTAGTAAAGAATGTCTGCCTTGATCATTATGCTCTTTTAAGAACTATCCATAGGGGATCAAACTGACCACAGCAACTCAAAAGATTAGATAGGAGCCTTAGGGGGGCAGTGAACTGATATTAATAGGAGAGGACAACTCAGAAAAGGCGGGTGAGCATGGCTGCACAATTGGAAGAATGTAATGTACATCACTGAATTGTACATGTAGAAATTGTTGAGTTGGAATATGTTCTGCTGTGTATATTCTCAACAACAAGAAAAATAAAATAAATTATTTAAAAGAAAAGAAAGCTCCATACACCGAGATAGAGGGCTCTCCAAGTCTTCTATTCTGATACCTTCCTACTTTGCATCTGATGAGTATTGCTCCAGCTGGCCCAGGCCACGACTATCTCTTTGTGTAAGGGTCCAGCCGTAACATCACCTTAAAAGAGGGACAGATGAGTCATTTTACAAAAAAGATTTTTACTCAAAGTCTATGAACGTGTTTTGGAATAGGCACTCCTATTACCTGTTGGAAAATATGTAAATTGGCACAACTTCTCTTTAAAGGAGTTTGGCAATACAGATCAAAAGCCTTAAAACATTGATAGCTTCTCACCTACTAATTATACTTCTGGGAATCTAGCCTAAGGAAATAATTGAAAATATTTGTAAAATCCCTATGCAGAAAGGTGTTCATTGTTGCATGATTTATAATGGTGGCTAAAAAAAAAAAATCCACTGGAAATCCAGTAAGTATGACATTTTTAATAACACAACAAAGTGCTTATCTTATAATATTAATAAAAACTGGGTGCAAAACTATATACACATTCAGTGTGATTATAGAAAGACAGAGGGCTCCAGGAGCGGCATCTTCAAGAAAATGAAATTGATGGAATTCTCAGTGTTTTAACATATGAGGATAAGATTTATACTTTCAGCAGTGAATTAGGAAATAAATTGTTGATAAAAAACCAAACCCATTGCTGTCAAGTTGATTCTGACTCAAGGCAACCCCATTGTTACAGAGAACTGCTCCACAGGATTATCTTGGCTGTAATCTTTACAGAAGAAGTCCTGGTGGCGCAATGGTGCTTGGCTGCTAACTGAGAGGTCGATTGCAGTTCAAACCCATCAGCCACTCTTTAGAAGAAAAGACTTAGTGATTTGCTCCCATAAAGAATACAGCCTAGGAAACCCTATGGGACAGTTCTACTCTGTCCTACAGTTAGCTATGAGCTAGAATCGACTCAACAGCACGCAACGACAGTAACAAGCTTTACAGAAGCAGATTGCCAGACCTTTATTCCAGAGCACCACTGGGTGGGTTTAAACCACCAACCTTTAGGTTAATAGTCAAGAGCAAACCATTTGTACCACCCAGCAACCTATAAATTGGTGATAGTTACATAGAAAACTTAAGCAAATTGAAAAAGAGATGTTTACTCCAAGGAAATTTAATATAGAATAAAACTTGGTTTGACTGTGAATTATATTTAAATAGTCATAATTTTGAGGGTGGGAAGAAGAGAATTAGGAGGGAAGCGACAATACTGTATAGAAGAGCTAACTCCCCATCCTTCATAGCACGAAGTCAATCAATGAAAACTAAAACGGAAAAATTACTATACGGCAGGCAAAGCCTGCTATTCAGAAGTAAGGAGGCAAATACCAAAAGAAAACACGAAGAGTTCAAAGTAGGGGGGTGGAACTGGAGGCCTGAGACCCAGGCTGGGGATGGCTCTTTTTCATAAAAAGTCTCAAGATGTTATACATACTTAACTTTGATTTTTTTAATTAAATGTTTAAAATATGGACGGCATCCAGAATGAAGGAACGACAAGTGAGAGGTGTGGGACATGCAATTAGTCAGGTGTGGTTGACTCATGGGATGTCGGGCAGGGAGGGTGGGAAGGCACCAAAGCAGAGCTGAAAATTAAGGGCTGAGTACCGCAGGGGAAAGGGAACTATCCCAGGTTGTTACATTCTTGCTCTTGGTCTTGACCACATTCTTGTTAGAAAGGTCATTCAGGCAGAAATTGGGAGTGGGAGAGATGGAAGGCAAGGGGCCCCAGTTAGTAGACGGAGCCCAGTTCTAACGAGAGAGGGAGAAGGTCAGAAGGTGGTAATGCCATGGGGTGAAGAGTTGGGCATGGTGACAGGTATTTCCTAGGAGACTCATCAGCACTTAATTGGTTGAGGGGAATGAGGAAGGGGAGGAAGTTGATGGTGTGATGAGGAGGAGCAAGGTGTTCAGTAGTGACGACAGACACCATCCCCAAGACAGAAGGCTTTCCCTTCCACCATCCAAGACAAAAATCACGTGTGCAAGTGTGGGGAGCCAAAGCCTATAGTTAAGAGTCAAGCTTTGGAGTCCTTGGTTAAAATACCTGAAAAGGTAGAGTGTTACTTAAAGATAGGCCTGGACTTCGTAGCCAGACAGACCTGGATTTGAACCCCAACCATGCCACTTACTACCTGCATGACTTTATGCAAAGTATTTAACGTCCCTGAATCCCAGGCATTTTCTGGTCTCCATAATGAGCCTAATACATCCACCCCACAGATTTGCTAGGTTTGTATAATGAAAGAACCTCTCTAGAATGCCTGTCAACATGTGTGGGCTCCCTCCCTTCCTGTGTCCCACCATGTGACTTCTCTCCCACTCCCTTGATGGCATGGAGGTCTTCTAGAAAGACCCCTGGGCCCTACAGTCTCTGAGATCTGCTCCATTTCCCGTATCCTTCAGGCCGCAGGGCCCCAGAAGTGTTCCTGGAAGCCATCTGCAGCTCCCCTTCCATCAGTTCAAGAATAGAATCCACACAGGTTTGCATCAACCAGAAAATCAGCTTTATTAGCCCACCACCAGCAGAGAGAGGGATGGGGAGACAGCTGGGGACCGTGCTGGGAGAACAGGGTCCTGACCCAGGCCTTTAGGAGGGCAGGCCGGCAGGGGCAGAAGGCTGTGGCAGAGGCAGCTCAGGGCTTGGAGAGCTGGCTCTGGCTGAAGCTGGACGAACTCTGCTCCTTGAGGATGGGCCGGGTCTGGTGGCTGGAGGAGAATGACGACGAGGAAGAGGAGACTGTGGAGAGAGGAGAGGAGGTGAGCCGGGCCCTGGGAGCTGAGGGAGGGCTTGGGGCTCTGGGGAGAGGGGCCTGTCGTCCACCCCATGCAAACAAACAGAGGTGCTGGAGTGTCAGGACTCTTACCTTCGTGGGAAGAATAGGATTGGCCAGATACTTGCTGGGGGAAGAGGCTGTGGAGGAGAAAAGGCAGAGCAGTTAGATATGCTGGGAGAAGCGGGGGGAGGGGGGGTCTGTGGGGCAGGACTGGGGCCCCACTCACTGTGTAGCCTCGCCCTCCAGCAGGCGGCGGTAGGTGGCGATCTCCTGCTCTAGCCGGGTCTTCACGTCCAGCAGGATCTGGTATTCCTGGCTCTGCTGCTCCATCTCGCAGCGCAGCTGTGCCAGCTGCTCCTCCACACTGCTGATCAGCCCCTGGATCTGGGCCAGCTGCATGCAGTAGCGGCCTTTGGTCTCCTCCAGGCTGTTCTCTAGGGATGCTTTCTGTGAGTGGGAGAGGAAAAGAGAGTCAACGGAGGTGTCACTCTGTCCCTCCAGGTCTCTGGGCATGTTTCCTGAGAGGTGTGTGGAGTCTGACCCCAGCTGGGCTACTGATGGGCCAGACAACAGGGAGCGAAGTTATTCCATCATTCTGGGCCTTAGCTTCCCCATCTATAAAATGGATACAATGATCCCTCCTGTCCCGTTCCTGAGCCAGACAGTGAGACAAAAAAAAAAAAAGGAAAAGAGGGGTAGGACTGTATTGTGGTGTTGAGAGGGTGCTGGCCATTACTCATGACCTGGGGGCTGCAGGACTGGGTCCTCCATACCATGCTAAGCTGAGATTGCAGCTCGATCTCCAGGCTCTGGAACACCCTCCGGAGCTCGATCACTTCACTTCGGCCACTCTGCAACAGTTCGCTGTTAGAGGCCACTTCTTTGTTCAGCTCCTCAGTCTGAGACAGGAAAGAAGAGTAGGAGGTGTGAGGAGCTCAGAGGTCTCCCCAGCTGGAAGGTCCCACAGAGTAGCTGAAAACCCGAGCCCCACCTTGCTCAGGAACCAGGCCTCAGCTTCTCTGCGGTTCTTCTCGGCTATCTGCTCATACTGGTCACGCATCTCATTCAGGATGCGACTCAGGTCCACGCCAGGAGCTGCGTCCATCTCCACGCTGATGTCCCCACCGGTCTGACCCCGCAGGACAAGCATCTCCTGGGGGGGATGGCAACAGTCGGTCAGCTCAGCAGTCCCCTCTCCTGGCCCCAGGTGGATCTAGCAATGCCACCAAGCCAGCCTCCCAAATCCAACTCCAGCAGGGGCCTCACCTCCTCATGGTTCTTTCTCAGGTAGGCCAGCTCCTCCTTCAGGCTCTCGAGCTGCATCTCCAGGTCGGTCCTGGCCAGGGTCAGCTCGTCCAGCACTCTGCGCAGGCCATTGATGTCGGCCTCCACACTCTGGCGCAGGACCAGCTCATGCTCATACCTAGGGGACAGAGATCAGAGCTTCAGGCTCCGTCCCTGAGGCTTCTGAGGCTCAAGGCCTGCTGGCCCTCCTGGGTGGATGGCCCCTCTCCTCGCCCCTGCCCTCAACCCGCCACAGTGGCTGCTCACTTGGTCCTGAAGTCATCGGCTGCCAGCCTAGCGTTATCGATCTGCAGAACAGGCTGGGCATTCTCAATGGTGGCCTTGATGATCTAGGTGGGGATGGAGGGACAGGAGGCCTGGTCAGCCAAGGACCTCACTCTTCGAGGGCAAATGGCAGAGGTAGAGGAAAGGAGCCTCCCCAAACCTGGGGGTGGCCTGGCTGGGAGGCCCTACACTCACCCAGCTGCCCTGGGACGCCTTCTCCACAAATCTCAGGGTATGTACGTGATATACCCCATATCTATCTCCATCCTCATCCTGGGCCTACGGCTGAGGGAATCTGAGGGTGCTGTGCAAAGAGCCCTCCAAGGGAATGAGAAATCCTGGGTCCCAGCCCCAGCTCAGACACATAGATGCTGAAAAGGGACCCTCTGCCACCAATTCTCAGTGACCCTTGGCCACTCCCCCAAGTTGGGCTTCAGTTTCCCTGTCTGTAAAATGAAGAGGCTAAAAATTAGGCTTTTTAAGGGCCACTGCAGCCCTGGCGTCTCTCAGTGCTGTGTCCACCAGAGCTGCCCATCTGGCCCACCCACCTTGTTCCTCAGATCCTCAATGGTCTGGAAGTAGTGGCTGTAGTCTTTGATCAGAACAGGCTGCTGCCTCTGGTACCATTCGCGGATCTTCACCTCCAGGTCAGTGTTGGCTTCCTCCAGGGCACGCACCTTGTCCAGGTAGGAGGCCAGGCGGTCATTGAGGTTCTGCATGGTCACTTTCTCACTGACCACCAGGAGCCCATCACCACCACCAAGGCCACCACCAAAGCCACCACCCAAGCCAACACCAAAGCTGGCACCAAGACCACCACCGTATCCTCCACCCAAGCCACTACCCAGAGCTCCACCAAAGCTGCTACTGCTGCTGAAGCCACCGCCATAGCCAATCCCACACGCTCCTCCGGAGGAGAAGCGGGAGGAGGAGACTGACAGGCCCCCGTAGGCACTGGGGGCCCGGCAGGAGCCTGCAGCCAGGATGGAGGAGATGCGGCTGGAGCCGCCGCCGACGCCACAGGAGCCCTTCACGGAGCTGGAGGTGAACTGACGGCTGCAAGTGGCCATGGTGCCAAGAAGGAGGTGAAGGAGAGCGCGAGTAGAAAGCGCAGGAGGTGCTCAGGAAGGCTGGCAGGGGATGCTGGGGCTGTCTTGAGTTCTGGAAACTTTATACGCTGCCCGGGAAAGGCGGGGCCCTCCTAACTGCTGACGGTAGGTTCTCCTCCGGATTTCATCACTCCAGGCTCATCCAACTCCCCTCTCCGGATTATTCAGCCCGGGGTCTACTCACTTCGCTGTGTGCTAGCTTAGGGTTCACACCCAGCTCTAGGGGGCGTGGGGCCAAGAGAAAAACACAAAAACGCACAGTTGGTGGTGACTCAGGCTGGGTGGCTGGGACTCCCGGCTCCAGTTCCTGGAGCCTGAGGGGCCAGTGGGGCCTGGGCCCAGGCAGCTTTGTGGTGGCTCCATCCCCAGGCAATGAGTCAGCTGTCGAATGGACTCCCTGACCCATGGTGATGGCCTTGGCTGAGAGAGGCCTCAGTGGTGCCATCCCAGGGCTGTCTCGGGATACAGCTGTGGGCATTCTACAGGCCCACCTATGGCCATGCAGGGCAGGAGCTGGGCTCTAGGCCTGGCTCTGCTCTGCTCTCTGTGTGACCCGAGGCCCCCGCCTCCCCTCTCTGGACCTCTGTTTCCCTTCAGTAAAGTAACCAGGCTGGACCGGGTGATCTCGGAGTCCTTTTAGTTCTAGTTCTAGAAAGCCAATGACTCTCTTTCCCCAACTGTATTCGATACCACTTTCGGGGGCTGCCTTTGAGCCCCCAGGATTGCCAGACATGGAGTGTGCTATGGAAACAGTGAGCACTTTGGAATCAGACAGGTGGTGACTTAAATCCCTGCTCTGCCACTTACAAGCTGCACAGCTTAGCCCCTCTGGGCCTCAGTTTTCTCATCCATAAAAGGGGAAGACACACCACCAGCCGCAAAGAACATGCACGAAGGGCCCAGGCTGGGCAGGGTTCAACAGTGGGCCCTCCCTTGCCCATGGCCAGCCCTGCCCCTCATCCTCCTCATCCCTCCTTTACAGCCGATTGGCCCCTCACTTGCCTCCTCACCCCCCACTGCACCTCCGTCCCATACCCCCACACAGGCCCTGCTCTCTCCTCTCCGCCCCGCACTCCCCAAGGCTCACTTCCGCTACTCCAGCCCACTGCTCTAACTTACTCACTTGTAAACCAGGGGAGGAGAGGAGGAGTACCATCCTGCCAATAATGCAGTGCGTGACCCTGACCCCGCCACAGGCCTTAGAATTCCCATACGGAAAACCATGCTACCCAGGGCTCCCTTCCCCACAATTTCCTCTGTCTGTCCACAGATTCCAGGCAGGGCTTGGCAGCTTCGTTCATTCCACCAAGGAGTGGGGGAAGGGCACTAAGACACTCTGGTCAGCTGACACCCCCAGGCATTGCCCAGCGTGCCTTACACGTGCTGTAAAGTTCTGAGAGGTGGGCATAATTCCTGCCACCATTGCACAGTGAGGCAGCTGGGACGTGCCCGGGCAAGTGGGCTTCCCAAGTGACCCGTCAACAGGGGAGCTGAGATTTGAACCCCTGTCTGTCTGCTCCCCAGTCTGTGCCCTTACCACTATCCTATACCCCTCCAAACCCCGTTGCCATCTAATTGATTCCGATTCATGGTGACCCTATGCGTTACCGAGTAGAACTCCTCTATAGGGTTTTCTTGGCTGTGATCTTTACAGAAGCAGATTGTCAGGCCTTTTTTCCACAGTGCCATTGGAAGGGTTCCAACCCCAAATGTTTAGATCAGAAGTCAAGTGCAAACCGTTTGTGCTGTCCAGCGACCTTACAAACATGTTTTAAATTGGCATCATTTTTTAATCTTTGAATTTACCCTGGCAAGTGAGGAGGGCAGAGGGAGAAACAGCAAAAGCGGGCCATTTGCCCAGAGTCGCTTGGCTTTAAACTGCAGAGCCAGGTTTAGAACCTGGGCTCCGGCTCTCTCCATTCTCCCACACTGCCTTGCAGGCAGGGACCAGGTATGTCTGAATCTCAACTGCCTCCCCACAGCACCTGGTGCTGAGCTCAGTGGGCATGACCTTGGCCTGAGAGCCTGGCCGAGTACTCAGGGTTGAAGGAAGCGTTGGGGGATCTGGCCCAAAGACAGAGGCTTCCTTGGGGTTCTGTGGGGTTAACTCATGGTGCTGCGCACTGTCCTTGACCCTTAGTGCCTCTGCTAAGAGCAGAGGAGCCAAGAGAGGGCTTGCCTCAGCCTGAGCTCGGTTGGGCGATACTGCCTGGAACCTTGAGGCAGGAATCCTCCATCTCAGCACAACCAGGGCTTTGTACTGCCACAGCGCATCCTGTTGTCACCTGCTTGCAGGCACAGTGCCCAGAGGTATGAACAGAGCCCGATGCCCAACACATGCCTTTGGAGCCAGGCCTGGAGAGAGAACTTGATGATCTTTTCCCTCTCCCCCAAAATGAGCAAAGGGGACCCTGGAATCTTGGACAAGAACCCCACCATCACAGGTGTCAGAATAGACCTGGAGTTCAGGTCCAACCAGACTCCACCTTCAGAACTGGAAATGGCCTTCAAGATCACCAAAGGTCACCAAGCCCCAACCAGAGAGAGTAAGACACCTACTCAAGGTTAAACAGCATGAAAGCAAAAGAGCAGAAACTCGAACCTGGCTCCAACTCCCAAACCAAGGTTCGCACCCATGCTCCCAGCAGAGTCTCTGGGAGTCCTTCCATCTCTGCCCCCTCCCATAACTTCCTGCCTCCTTCTCCAATTGAATCACTGCTCCCCCTGCCCCATTTCTGGAGGAATCAGGGTGGGATCACACACAGGCCCAGAACTGAAGATCTAGGCATCCACGTGGGCTAAGAAGCTGCTAGGAAGTCACAGACCAATGCATCAAGCCTCTCAGTCGACACATAGATCAAGCCCTACCACATGCGCAGCACTCAGGGGGAGGGCGCGGAGGCAATGGTGACACAGCCCCTGACCTCAGAAGAACTTATGGTTTGACCCAGGAGAGAAAACTAAGGCTGGGAAATATAGCTCCACATGGCAGGAAATGAAGGTCTAGGTTGCTGGCGCAGGCCAAGCCTGGGGTACTTGGGCCACTCTGCCACCCACCCCCCTACACACTGCAGGATGCATCTAGGGTAAGTGCCACCCTACTCTGAGCCTCAGCAGTGAAGGAGGGGCTTGCCTGCCTAGCCCTGGCCTTCCAAGTAACCAGGGGAGAGGCTTCCTGGCAGAGGGGAGGCTCCAACTGGGCCTCAAAGGATCCAAATTGGCAGAGAAGGAGCAGGAGGACGTTTCCTCAGCACCAGCAATGTGCAGCTGCCCCGAGATTGCCAATAGCCAGAACCACTAAGTCTGGTGGGCCCAGAGCACAAACTCCCCTAAGCTTGCTCCCCTCCAGGCAGTGCATTCTCCCACCACAGGCCTCCTTCCTCCTTCCTTGACCCCACCCCATCTTGGGTATGAGGACGTCTCAGCCAAGTTGGCTGGGAAACATTACTGGCCAATGCCAGGCCTCGACTTGCCATGAGTCCCAAACCTTGCTGATCATCAGCATCCCATTCAGATCCTGGCTCCTGCTCCCCCGCCACGGCATTGGCATTGCCAAGGACCAGCCTGGCCATGGGGATGTTTTACAGGCTCCCCAAGGGATTCCAATGACTAGCCAGGCTGGGAAGCAGGAGGCAGCCCCAGGGTGCTGAGTGGAGGGAGGGGTAGCAGAGAGGGGCAGGAGGCCCAAAGGAGGCTGAGCAGAGAAAGGGGTTTCTGCAGGGCCCCAGTCCCGGATGGGCAGGCCAGGGCCACAGGCTTCAGGGCAGGATGAGGAAAGAGAAAAGCCCGACATGCCAGGACACAGCAAGCTGCTGTCAGCAAGGGTGGAGGCAAGACTTGGGGCAAATTGTTTAGCCTCTCTGACCCTCAGTCTCCTTCTCTGGGAAATGAGAATAGTGTAATAGTACTAGTTCACAGGCATGTTAGGAGGACTGGAGGTGAAGTAAATAAAGCACCTGGCAGAGACTGGTGGCTATCACTTCACTGATTCGACAGGTATTTCTATAGCGCCTGCTATGTGCCAGGCACTGTGCTGGACACCTAGACCCAAAGAACAAGACAGAGAAGCCCTGGGGCATGCAGTCTGGTGGGGAGAGGGGGAGGTCAATACAATCACAACACCGTGTGCTCAGGCTGTGATAGGGTACAGAGACCTGCAGGGAAACAGAGCAGGGCAGGCTCCCTGGGGATGACAAATGTCCCCAGTCCAAGCTCTAACCTCCTGACAGGTCCCAGGTAGGGGTTAGCCTGTGAATTCCAGGCCTGCCTTAGGGGTCCTCTTCTCTCCCAGACATTTGGTGTTCCCCTTCCAAGGGAGGAGACTGTCCCAGCCCCTCACGCTGCTCTGTGCAAACAAGGGGCCCTGGGGAGCCCATGGCTCTTAGGCACGGTTGTAGCTGCAGCTCTGTGCCCAGTGGCAGAACTGCCCTTGGCTCTGGTCCCTCTGTTCCCCTCTACCCCCACAGCCTGAGCCAGCACAAGAGCCTCACATTACACTGTGCCCTGCTCCCACCCCCAGACCAGGGGCTCCCTCTGGGCAGGCGCTGTCTCTGGACCAGGGTCTATGTCCCCTCCTTCCCCTCACTCAGGGCAACCCAGGCACAGGTGTTACTATCTACCCTGCAGGAAATGCTGCCAGGTCAGCCCTCTGGGGAGTGGGTGTGGCTGAGGAAGCATCACAGGGAGCTGACTACCACTGTCATGGGTCTAGGTCTGGGTATCGGGAGGGTGTGTTCATCATATAAGAGAGAGAGAGGCGGCTCGTGGGCAGTTGCAGACCAGCGGCTTCGGCCTTGCTGTTAGAGCCGAGAAACATCCTGCAACAGTGGGGTGGAGTGTGCATGGATCTGTGACTCCCTCCACAGATCCGCACAGCTCAATCCCCCAATCCAGCCACAAAGGCACATACCCAGCAGCCTGGACCTACAAGGGGTGCCGTGGACAAAGCCACCAAAGTTCCCTGCAGCACCCCCAAGGGGACCACAACTCCAGCCCTGGGTCACTCTTCCCTAAAGCCCCACCTGCCCACACCTGACCTGAGCGCTCCTGGAAGGGATGAGGCTTTCCTTCTCGTTGGGGGGGCGGGGCCGGGGCCAGGACCATTCCCTGGGGACACACACCTGTGCCCCAGCACACAGCCACCACTTGTTCCAGCTCAGCCCTCTGGACATAACTGGGTGCTCCCCGATTCTGGCTTCCTGACCCACCTACCCATTCATTGCGGGGAGGGGCTTCTTCCCCAGCAGAGGGGTACGGGGGTGGGGGGCGCGGAGGCTGGAAGCTGTCTCTGGCCCCAGCCCACACTCTGGCCCCTCCTCACTCAGCTCATCAGTAGGAGTGGATCCTGGGAGTCTGCTGAAGGGGCACAGCCCCTGCCTAAGTGCCTGGGTAGGGCAGGAGCAGGTTCTTGGCTCCTCTTCCCGACCCAGGCCCAGCCCACCGCCACTCCACCGCTGACATGCCAGGTTCCAGACAAGGCTGAGTCACTGCTCCTCTAGGAGCCTCAGTGTCCCCCTCCACACAATGGGGTGCCTCTTCCCAGACCTTCCCTGCTACCTGAGACTGTTGTTCGGATAAGTGAGATCACCCTCTGGAATGAGCCATCCCAGCCCAGGGCTGGTTCTTCTGGTTGCAGCCGGATGTGCAGCGGGGCCTGGTGGGAACAGCGCCTCCCTGCCACCGTCATCCTTACCCGTATTTGCTGCCTGGGCAGCTTAGAGTCACCAGCCTCTGACGGAGCAGAGCCCCTCACTCCCAGCCTCCCCCTGCTCTAAGATCGACAGCAGCTGCAGACACGGGCTTCCCACCTCCCTGGAGTGTCGGAGCCAGGAGGGCCGTTAGCTGTGGCTCAACGCACCCCCTCTTTTATAGTGCATCTTCTGAGGTCCAGAGCGTGCCTATGCCCTGCTCAAAGCCACCAGCCCCAGCTTCCCGCTTTCCAGTCCTGTGCACCTTCCACTGCCCCCACCTGCGGTCTCAGCTAGCCCCAAGCCCCCCACCGCACCAGGCTCAGTGGGCTCTGGCCCCTACTGCTCCCTCCCAGCCTCCAGGTGTCAGGAGAGAAAGGGTGGATCACCATCCCGGATCACCAGCTTTTGGGAGATGCCAATTGCCCCTCCAGCTCTCCCCAAACCCAGAAACGGAACTTGAGTGGATTCAGACTCATAGTGACCATGTAGGACAAAATAGAATTGCCCCATAGGGTTTCCAAGGCTCTAATCTTTATAGAAGCAGACTGCAACATCTTTCTCCCATGGAGCGGCTGGTGGGTTTGAACCACCGACCATTCTGTTAGCAGCCCAGCTAGCACTTAACCACTTCACCACCAAGCCTCCTTCCAGCTCTTCCCAGACTTACTCTTTACCCTGGTCTAAGATGGCCCTTGACCTATAAGTCAACAGTGAGTGTCCAAGGACTCGCCCCTCATTCCCTCCCAATGCACCCATGACAAGGATGCATTTCATATCTGAGTGGACAAGCTCAGTGAAGCCCTCCTCCCATACCCCTACCCCCAGCCTCCATGCACCAGCAGTAAAAGGATGTGTAGAGGGCCATGGTCTCGTTCTATAGCAGCAGAGACACTCCCAGGCCTCTCAGTGAATCGGGGTGAGGGACGTCCCTCCTTTCATTAACCCCAGCCCACCCCCCTCCTTGAAGAAAACCAAGAAAGTAGGCCCGCCCCACACAGTGGTTTCCAGATTTACTCGAAGGAAGACTTCCAGGTGTCGGGGCTCCTCCCGGCCTCTTTCACAAGAACCATTCCCACACACACCCCTTGCCTGCCACCAGAATGAAAAGGGCTGGGGCTCAGACAGGACCGCGGCAGTGGCTGGGGCAGGTTTGTTCCCAGAGACAGTTTCCCACCTTCCCTCACCCTGCCCCCACCCCCAGCTGCTGGAACCAAGAGGGGCTAAACCAAGCCCCCCAGACCCGCAGGGTCCCCCGGAACAACTCTCCCACCCCTCTCCTGAGCAACAGCTGACTATCTGGGGAAACATCCCTGGGAGAGGCCCCACCCTTTCTCCCACACCTGCCCCGGTCCACAGCCTTTTCTGGATGCATCAGCCTCCTGCTCACATTCCTGGGGTGAGGGCAATCGGTGTATCCTGGGGGTCCTTTTGGAGATTTCCTGAGACTCATATGGTAACTTGAGCCCTAACCACCCAGGGCCCAGCCTCCCTTACCCCCTCTTCCCTACCCTATTCCTCCCCTGGAAGGACCCTTGCCCACACCCTGCCCCACTCTGGGACCAGGAAGAGCAATTGATTTGGATGCGTCATCTCTTGGAACTCAGGCTCTTGAACCTGAGATCATCTTGTCCATTTATGGATGAGAACGTTAAGCTCAGCAGGGGAAGGACTGCCTGAGGCCAGGGAGCTAGTTACTGGGCTAGAGCGAGCTGCCTAAGACCACCTCTGATACCCTAGCTCCCTCCTGGGTCTAGTACTGCCTGGCCCCCTTCTATGAATTGCCAGCCCTTGGAAGATGTAAAGCACCCACCACCCAGCTCTCCTCAGACTTACTCTTCACCCTGGTCTCAGATGACCCTTGACATCCAAGTCAACAGTGAAAGTCCAAGGACTCCACCCCCCATTCCCTCCCAGGCTACCCACTTCTCGCTAGGGCCCACTCAGTGACCATGACAAGGATTCATTTCACATCTGAGTCAACAAGCTTTATTTGGGTCAAGGAGGGGAGTGTGGGAAAGGGGCTAAAGCAGAGGGGCTGAGGCCAGGGAGGCCAGAGGCTGCAGGGTGGATGGGGTGGCCACCTCCCTGCCACCTGGGGCGCTGGCTCAGGAAACCAAGTCCTCAGTGGGTGGACTGGCGGACCTGCTCGTGGGAGGAGATGACCCTGCCGTCCTGGACCTCCTCCACAATGGTGCGCACCTGGCGGGTGGTCACAGCTGTGGGAGAAACAGACACTCAGGGCCAGGACCCTTGCTCAACCCCCAGGCCCATGAGCAAGGCCACCTCTCTCCCCCAGCCCCCTCCCAGCAGCTTGGTGTGAATGCCTCTGCTGAACCCTCAAGGTCACATCTGCACACACGTCCCTCCTGCCCTTGCCACCACCTCCCTTCCTCCTGTCCTCTGCTAGGGTCCCTGTGTGAGTCCTGCCTCCTCAGGGAGATTATTAGACTCTGACCCACTGTGTTCTACTGCAGGAGAGTGATTGTGTAGACTGGGGGCTACACAAACTGAGGTCTCCACTTCTCTACAGTCTCCAGGGCGGGGACTATGCTCCTGTCTCCCACATCAGACTGGGATCTCCAAGATGAGAACCAGGTTACCCCATGAGACTAGATACCCCAAGGCTAGGATCATACCTCCCCCATCAGAATGGGATCTCAAGACAAGGACCACATCCCTATCTCCCATCAGACTAGTGTCCCCAGGGACAGGACTGATTTTGCCCCATCCTTCCAGGTCTCAAGAGCAAAGGTTATAAGACCATGTCCCTATCTCCCATCAGATGAGAGTCTCCAGGACTAAGACCATGTCTTCCCTATTAGACTAGGATCTCCAGGGCAAGACCATTTCTCTGTCCCCCTCCCATCAGAACAGACGGTGCTGCCTCATTTGATCCTTTCCCTGAGCATCAACCCTGAGCCCTAATTGGTTTCTCCACTTATGATGGATGGAGCTCCTGGGCCACCCCAGGTAAGGATCTGCTCCCAGCAATACGCAGATGGGTTGCCCGCCCTGTGCACCCCCAGCCATTTGCTCCCACGGTCCTTACGTTCTCTGGCCTTGTGCTGACCGAGGCTGCAAAAAAAAAAAAAAGAGGAGATTAGATGTGGGTCTGAGATCCCCATGCCCAACCCAGAGGCCCCCAGCCCTGGCCTGGGCCCCCACTCACTGGGCATCCTCGCCCTCCAGCAGGCGGCGGTAGGTGGCGATCTCCTGCTCCAGCCGGGTCTTCACATCCAGCAGGATCTTATATTCCTGGTTCTGCTGCTCCATCTCACAGCGCAGCTGTGCCAGCTGCTCCTCCACATTGCCAATCAGCCCCTGGATCTGGGACAGCTGCACGCAGTAGCGGTTCTCTGTCTCTGCCAGGCTGCCCTCCAGGGATGCTTTCTGCAGGAAGATGGGAGGACCAGGGGTCAGCAAGGGTCATCAGGGCCCCCTCTTGGGCCGAGGCCCCTCCCATGCAGAGCAGCACTCCTACCATGCTGAGTTGGGACTGCAGCTCGATCTCCAAGGCCTGTACGGTGCGCCGGAGCTCGGAGATCTCGCTCTTGCCACTCTGTACCAGCTCGCTGTTGGTGGCCACCTCGCGGTTTAGCTCCTCTGTCTGCAGACAGGACACAAGGACAGGCAGCGTGAGCCGGGATCCCTTTCTCAAGTCAGAAGACCCCTATGGCCTCCATATGCTCAGCCCAGGGCCCCATCTGGGCCCAGACAGGGACTTCAGGCTCTTCACATGTGATACCCCTGCCATGGTCATCTCCCTGACCTCTAACCATCCCTTGGGTCTTTTTGCTTCCTCCCAAACCTGGCTGTGGTGGGTGGCGCCTTCTCACCAGCTTCCCAATTCCCAGTTCCCCTTGGAATGTTAAGTTTTTATCATTAATCCCTACAAGTGGAAGGAACAGAAACAGGAAACTTGACAACCAGCCACAACTTGTAACCCGGTTCCTGATTTCTCAAGGGAGAGGTCGAAGCTCCAGGGGCCTTTGCCCTCTGCCTTTATTTCAGAGGGTGGCTCCCCATCTTTTCACCCACCCTCCAGAACTCCAGGCCTGTTGATGCAATGGGAGACTCTGATCCCCTAGGGTCCCTGCAGTTCTCTGACGATGGGACACCCCCAAGATGACCAGTGGTGGGCTTACTGTTGGAGCTCAAGCCCCTGCACCCCCAGCCCCTGAGAGAGGCCCACCTTGCTGAAGAACCAGTCCTCAGCATCTTTGCGATTCTTCTCTGCCATCTTCTCATACTGGTCGCGCATCTCGGACAGGATGCGGCTCAGGTCCACGCCAGGGGCTGCGTCCATCTCCACATTGATCTCACCACCCACCTGGCCTCGCAGGGAGTTCATCTCCTGTGGAGGAGGAGGATTATGGGTATGGGCATCTGGAACTGTCCTCATCCCTTTCTCCCAACCCTTCCCAAGCAAGGTTTCTGGAATTTTCTGATGGAAATAAGGCAGTGGGGCCAATTCTGACCATCCTTTGCTCTGGATACCCTCTACCCTCTGATCCGCCTAGTGATTTTTGTTTGCTTGCTCTGTATGGACCCTGCCTCTACCATCAGACTGGGGGTTCCCTGAGGACAAGAATTCTGTCTGCCCCAGTAGACTGAGAGCTATCAAAAGATAAAATATAATTCTTAGACCTGTGCCCCTGGGATTTATTCACTAATTTCTAAACTTCTGAGTGGGGCCCAGTTTCTAGGGTTTGAACTGGAACAAGGAGGACACCTCCTCACTTATCCCCCATCCTCGTTAGGGAGGCCAGGCTGGGCAGGGAAGGTCTCTGCTGACCCCTAGAAGTATCTCTGGATGCAGAGAGGCAGTGTGGAAGCCGCTGCCCTGAATACTGGCTTCTGGCCCTGGCCCTGCCCTGGAGCCGGGAGGCCAGGGCCCTGCAGACAGGGCAGCCCTGTAAGGTCACCAGCCCTATGCACCTCATGACCTCAGCCTTGGCCCAGCCCCAGATCCTTGCCATCTCTCCCAGAGCCTCTTTGACCTGCTTCCCAGCTCTCACCTCCTCGTGATTCTTCCTGAGGTAGGCCAGCTCCTCCTTGAGGTTCTCAATCTGCATCTCTAAGTCAGCTCTGGCCAGGGTCAGCTCATCCAGCACCCTGCGCAGGCCATTGATGTCGGCCTCCACACTCACACGCAGGGCCTGCTCCGTCTCAAACCTGCAGCAGAACCAGGGACATCAGTCCAGGCTTCTCGCAGGTCCTGTCTCCTCATCCTACCTTTGCCTCAACAGGGGTCTAAGGGCTTACGGGGGACAGTAGTGGTAGGAACGGAAACAAATTCCAGCCCTGGGTCCCGGGCCCATCCCCGGGCAAGGCCCCATACCTACTCTCTTCCTTACTCTCTCTTCTCTGCCTTCCCTCCCCATCTTGCATCACCTGGCTAAGCCCAGAGACCTCAGGGTTGATGAAACCACCTGCTGCTTCCTGGACTAAGGGTAGGCTCTTAGCAGCTCCCAGGATATCCCTGCCCCAGCTCCTGTACTTGCCAAACGCTCCAAAAAAGAAAGGCAATGGCGGAGTCCTAGGTAGAGAGGATGTCCCAAGCTCCTCTCCCAGCCTTCCCTTGTTGTCTAAGGCAGGCAACTCACTTGGTACGGAAGTCATCCGCAGCCAAACGGGCGTTGTCGATCTGCAGCAGGATGTTGGCATTATCCACAGTGGCCGTGAGAATCTGGGAGATGGGGGAGTAATCAGGTCATAAGGTTGGGAAGCTCAGCCAGACCAGGGTCAGGAGGCAGATTTCCCTGCCTAGGGGCCAGGATTTGGTTGCCTTGTCCAAGAACCTTCCCATTGCCCTACCTGCCTCTCCCCTTCACTGAGCTGTAGTTGTTGGCAGAGGTGAGGGCTGAGCAGGAGTGTGTGAGCTGAAACTTGTCTCCCTTTCCCCCAGGACCTGCCTCCCCAACACAGACCCCTATGCCAGGCTGTGCCTTAAAGGAGAGGAGGATCCTGGCTGGGAATGCCAGGAAAGCCCAAGGAGACTTCCAGAACACCCCTGAGGTAGAAGGTGTTCCAGAATTCCAGATGTGGGAAACTCCCTCATTTTATTGTCAGGGGAAGTAGAGAGGGGATGGTACCCCCGAGAGGCTCCCCAAAAGGGAGGCTAAAGGAGCCCTCACCAAGCAGTAGCTTCAAATCTGAAGAAATGACCCCAGCTAAGCCCTACCCCTGGGCTCCAGCAGGCTGCCTGACTTTGGGGGTGGCCTGGATAGGACATTTGCTGAGCCCCAATCTTGAGGGGACAGAGGAGGGGTGGGGAAGCCTGAAAAATCCCCAAATAAGGTCCACAAGTGGCCTTTCCCTTCCCTGAGGTCCACCCCTCTCCTGCCACCTCCTCCTGGCAGGTGCTATGAGGAGCTCACCCAGCCCTCCACCTCCCCAACGTCCCAAGTCCCCTTCCTGATGACCCCTGTTCCAAAGGAGAGAGGCACAAGGCATCCGGCCACCCACGGGCCTAGCCCTCCACACGCATCCTCTCATCTTATCCTACAACCATATGGGGTGGCAAGCTCTGAGATGAGGAAACAGAGGCTCAAAGGGGCTCCAGAGGCCTGCTTACCCCGACTCAGCCTGCTGCCCCTGAAAGAGCAGGGGTGGGGCTCCAAGGTGGGCTCCCAGAGGCAAGCCAGAGCCAAGCTGTCCTCTGCCCAGGGAGGCCCCCAGGCTGGAGGGGAGGAGGGGAAGTCATGCCCCCATGGGTGCCCTCCCACCAGCAGGCCCCACCTTGTTCTTCAGGTCCTCGATGGTCTGGTAGTAGTGGCTGTAGTCACGGGCAGGCCCCGGGGCCTGCTTCTGGTACCAGTCACGGATCTTCACCTCCAGCTCGGTGTTGGCCTCCTCTAGGGCGCGCACCTTGTCCAGATAGGAGGCCAGGCGGTCGTTGAGGTTCTGCATGGTGGCCTTCTCTCCTCCCACCAACAGCCCGTCAACACCTCCAAAGCTGCTGCCAAAGCCACTGCCATAGCCGCCACCATAGCCACCGCCAGTGCCGAAGCTATAGCAGCTGGAAAAGCTGCCGCTGCCCCCGAGGGCACTGCCTAGGCCGCTGACCGACCCCAGTTGGCACGAGCCTCCACCCCGGCTGCCGGACAGCCGGCAGGAGGTGCGAGAGCCGCCCCCTAGGCTGGAGGGGCCCTTGATGGAGCTGGAGGAGGTGTACTGGTAGATGGTGCTGGTCATGGTGGCAACGGCGGCAGCAGACGCTGATCTAGACGGCTGTTGGCTCCAGCTAACGAGAGAGGAGGCCCCAAGGTGCGTGCTGCTGCTGGGGCTCGCCCGCCACCTTTATAGACAGACAAGTGGGCGTAGCGATTACAACAGGCTCCATCCTTTGTTTCCATTCCTCTCATGTTTCGTCACCGCTGGCCACCTGCCAGCTCCCAGCTGGCTGTCCCCCCGCCCCCCCCCCACCCCGGCCACGGGCTTTGCCTCATTTCTCTGGAACCCCTGTTCTAGGCGTCTGCATGTGTGTGTCTCTGGTCTCAGGCTGTCACCTGTGATTCAGGCAGGCCCTCAGGCTATGCTTTCCTATGACCTAATACGGAGAAGAGGAGAAGGCAGGACGTCATCGTCACTGGGCCCTCCCAGGCAACGCCACCCCAGCCCAGCCCACCAAGCCCCAGTGTCTGGTGGGGAAACTGGTCAGGCAGCACCCAGTCTGAGGTTGCTCTCCTCCCCGCACACCACACCACATGATCCTGGCCCGGGGCGGGGTGCTGGGGAAACAGGGAGGACCTAGACCCCAGCCCACCCTGGGGAAACTGGGCCTAACCCAGCCGGGCACAGCACACTGCACATTAACACCATCAGGCCGCAGAACACTGCCAGTCCATTTGACAGATAAGGAGACTGAGGTTTAGAGCAGGGATGCAGCATCCTCACTGCCCACCTAGTCTGGAACTGGCTGGCAGGTCTATAGCCTTCATTCTACCATGCCACAGCCCCCTCCCCTCATGGACCTAGGCCACACTGGCCCTCCCAGAGCAGAATCCTGACACCCAGGAACCCAGTCCAGGGCTAAGATTCCCTCTAGTCAGTGTTCTGTCCTGTCCCCATCCCTAGGATCCCTGACGGCCCAGCCTGCCCTTTTAAACTGCCCCCTTCCTCTTCTAGGTGGGTGTTCCTGGGCTGGGTGGGCAAGGAGGAGCTTAGCTGTAGGATGGGGAACTGGGTGAGGGAGCAGTTGTGGAGAGGGGGAAACAGGAAGAACTGTGAGGGGCAGTGCCCCCTTCTACCCTCCTTACCTCTCCTGTGCCCCAAGAGGCCTCAGGGTGAGGGGAGGGGTGTGTGCCAGCTGGAAGTTTAAAGGGCCTTGCCCAAGAAGAGGCTCTGAGCTGAAATCCCAGGCTCTTAGCTTGTCTCTCACCCCCAGACTCCCTCAGAGACCCCACCAGCCCACAGATGTGGCTCCTCAGGGTGGGCCCTGCTCCGTCCTACGGCCCCGCCCTGCCCTGCCCACCACCCCAAGCCCGGCCCTGGGTCACAGGGTCCCGGCAGGCCTGTGGGCGGAATGTGGTCTTGTCTCAGGCTGTCGATGGCTTCCACCTCCCAGACAGGTCCAGACAGCCGCCGCCAGCAGCCGAGCAAATTCTCCAATAGCCCAGCAGCTGCCAAGCCACCAAAGCAAACAGGACGCCCCCCACGCTCACACGCACAAGCAGCCACCCCACCGCACACACACCCCCGAGCTGGGCAGAGCCAGCCTGGTTTCCCTGGAGGCTGCTCTGCACCACCTCCTCTCATCCATCAATACCCTTCACCACTCCCTCGGAAAGGCCTCGGCCTAGCCCCTCTCCTTCCACTCTCAAACCCAGACCAGCCCAGGGCTGAGGCTGGGAGCACTCTGTACAACAGACACGGTCCCCAAAAGGCTATGGAGCTTTCCCAGGGACAAGCCTCAGGCAACAGGGAGCTAGGGGCTGACTTAGAAACCTTCCCAGCCGGACTGGCCATCCCAGAAGCCTCCTTCCCTCTCTCTCTCCCAGGAGCTCCAGGGTGGACGGGGTGGGCAGAACAGCTTGGCAGGGAACAAGGTGATACCCAAATGCTCAGCAAACTCTCCTCTCCCACAACCCCTCTCCCTCAGCCCACACCGCCCCAAACCAATGACCAGACCACACGAAGCATCGAACTTCGGCAAAGCTTTATTAGCAGTCAGTGGGCAAGCCGAGGAGTCCCTCCAGCGGGGGCTGCAGAAAGCAGGTGCAGAAAAGCAACTGCTCAGGGGCACGGGCCCAGGCTGGCACTCAGGGAGGTAGCATGTGGGGAGCTGGAGGCCAGGGCTGCTCCTGGACACTCAAGGCTGGGCCGTCGCACTCAGAAAGCCGCCTCAGTGGGTGGAGCGGTGCACCTGCTCGCGGGAGGAGACCACCTTGCCGTCCTGGACCTCCTCCACAATGGTGCGCACCCGGTGGCTGGTCACCGTGGCTGTGGGCAGTCAAGGAGGGAGCGCAGTAAACCTCAGGGCAGAGCCCCTACTCTTACCCCACCACCCTACCTGCACCTCCCCAGGTCTCCCCCACAGGCGGGTCCTCAGCCTCTGCCTGCTCCTTCTGAGTCTGGGCAGGATGTGGCAGGCTCTTACCTTCCCGGGTGGACGGCGAGGCCATGGACGGGGAGTACTGGGCGGTCAGGCTGGAGGCGGAGGGAACTTGTCAGCCCAAGGATCCCAGACAGGAGCCCGACCCCCTGGGAGCCCTCTGAGGACGGGGTGCTGCTGGGAGGCCCCGGGGTGGGAGGGGAGAGAGGTCCCAATATATTGGAGAGAAATCATAGCCGGGAGTGCAGGGGAAGGAATGGCAACCCCAGAGGGTCAGAGGGCACAGGGCAGGAGTAGGGGAGCCGGGACATGCCAAGGGAAGGCCGAGTCCACTTAATGGCTGTTAACCAGGGATTTACAAGAAACTGAGTAAGTGGTTTTTCCATACCCCAAAGGCCTCAACAAATAGACTCAATTAAAGCAGGAGGGACTGTGGTTAGACTACAGATGGACTTCCCCTTGTTAGGGAGCAAAAAGCTGGAGTGTGTGACTAAGCATAGAGTCTCCAGGACATTCTCAGCCCTTCCCACCAGGGCCCTGATCAAACTTTCCAACTCCCAGATGGCCACTCGCCCTGCTCCTTATCCCGTCCTAGTTAATGGCATCACCAACCACATAGTCATCTGAACCAGAAACCCGGGTCGTTGTCAGCCTCTCTTCCGTGGGTTCATGCAGAGTTTATTGAGTCCTGACTGGGAGTCACACTCGCCCCCATGTCCAGGCATCCGATCCTGCAGTTTCTAGCTATAACATATCTTCTGTGTGCATCACCTACATTTCCAGCCTCCTGACAGGTCTCCCCAACCCTACCGTGACCCCTGCCATCCATTTCTCCCTCCACAGCCAGAGTGAGCATTCTAAAATATCTTTATGACCATAACCTTCCACTGCTCAGAATCCCTCCATGGCTCGCTATTGCCCACACGATCTAGCCCAGATGCTTTAATTTGGCATCCCAAGGTCCTTGCATCAAGCCCCAGCCAGTATTCTCAGTTTCACCTCCTGCAAAACCCCGACAGTTGTGCCACATTTCCCAGCCACCCCCTCTAAGTTCATTCACTGAGCCTTGGCCGGTGCTGATTTCTCAGCTCAAATGTCCCTCTCTGGATGAAGCTGCTGCCCCTAGCCCACCAGAGCAGGGGCCCCCACTCACTGGGCATCCTCGCCCTCCTGCAGACGGCGAGAGGTGGCGATCTCCTGCTCCAGTCTTGTCTTCACGTCCAGCAGCAGCTGGAACTCTTGGTTCTGGCGCTCCATGTCACCGCGCAGCTCACACAGCTGCTGCTCAGTGCTGCTGATGAGCCCCTGCAGCTGGGCCAGCTGGGCCCTGTAGCGTGCCTCTGTCTCTGCCAGGCTGCCCTCCAGGGACGCTTTCTGTGGGCCAAGTTAATAGATGGCTCGATGAGACCCACTGGGACCCTTCCCCACAGTGGGGTGCCAGAGGGCGGTAACTGGGGCAGAGAGGGGCCCATGTCGCTGAGTGAGGGGATGGGCTGGGCAGGGAGCTCTCTAGCTCGCCGAGCCAGGGTCTACTACGCTGGGCCCATCTGGGGTACCGGGTACAGAGTAGGGAGGGGGCGGGGGCCCTACCATGCTGAGTTGGGATTGCAGCTCGATCTCCAGGTTCTGCACCGTGCAGCCGCGCTCTGTGATCTCAGTCCTGCTGCTCTGCAGGGCCTCAGTGTTGGTGGCCACCTCGAGGTTCAGCTCCTCCGTCTAGAAGGTAGGGCAGGCTGCAGGGGCTTGAGGAGGCTTGCGGAGGGGGCGCAGAGGACAGGGGCCACCCCGGAACCTTACTTTCCAGACAGTCTACCCCCAGCTCTCCCTAGCCTTTGTGGGGCCCCAGGGACACACACACACACACACACACAGGAACACTCTGTGCTTTTACTGGGCTTAGCAGAATTTACGCTGCTCTGCAGGACTTGCACCCATTAATTCTACTGAGCTACAAGCACCCCAAGAGCAGAGACTGGGTTTTATTTCTTCTTGTGCCTGTAACTGTCCCTGGAACAGGTAGATACTTAGTTTGTGATTATTAAAAACCAAACCCATTGCCGTCGAGTCAATTCTGACAGAGTAGAACTGCCCCATAGGGTTTCCAAGGAGCGCCTGGTAGAGTCAAACTGCTGGCCTCTTGGTTAGCAGCCAAGCTCTTAACCACTACGCTACCAAGGCTTCCATGATTACTAAGGGGATGAGTTACGCATCCAAACACACACATACCTGCAAACACCTGCCGTGGAAGAAGCCCTAGACGATGAGGGTCAGGAGACCTCCCGGTTCTATTTCCCAGGCTGCAGTGGAGCCTGAGGCTTCTCTGAGTCTCATATTTTGCATCTAAAACATGAGGGCTTGGTCCAAGCGGTTTCCAAAGGTCCTTCCAGCTGGGACTCGGGTTCCAGCCCACACCCAGCACACGTACGCACACGTGTGCACACCTGCTCGCTCACGGCCACCCAGCTTGCTGAAGAACCAGTCCTCAGCGTCCTTGTAGTTCTTCTCCACAATTTTCTCATACTGGTCTCGCATCTAGTTCAGAATGCGGCTCAAGTCCACGCCGGGGGCTGCGTCCATCTCCACGCTGACATCCCCGCCCACCTGGCTTCAAAGAGCGTTCATTTCCTGGACAGAGAGGAGAGTAGGAGCTCACCCTGGGCCATCGTGGGGAGAGGCCTGGGGCCTTCCTTCTCTACCCCTGGAAGACGGGTGTGATGACAGACAGACAGACGCGATAGGCCAGCAGCTCCTCACCCTGAAGATGGAGGTAGATGTTGTCACGTCTCAAACACGCAGGGCTGTGGATGTCCACAATCTCAATATACGCTGGTACACTGATAGACTTCACCCATCCCCAGTGTGTGTCGGGGTAGAAAGAGATGACAGCTCCCCATCATGGTGGGTGATAATGATGACAACCTCCTTCACCACCCTGACCACCCGCCTGGTTCCCCACCACCAGCCACACAGCATGAGCTCAGGAACAGTAGCCCTATGTTGGCATCAGGCCAGGCTCCGTTAGGAAGGTTAAAGTCTTTTTGGCTGGGGGAAGTTAAAAATCCATATAACCAGCCTCAAAGCAAGTAGAAACACTTTCTGGGTATCCTGCTACTTGGGGTAGGCTCCCCCAGCTCAGAGCAGCCCGGGATCGGCTGAGAAGAAAGCCCCCAGGACAGAATAATATAAGGCCTCACCGGCCCCCAGCAGGTACTTGAATCCCCATCCTTTGTTGGGGTCTCTGGCACCCAGAGCTCTCTGAAAAACGGAGGCGGGAGAGGTGGCAGAGGCATGGGATTGGACCTGGGTGTCGACATACATCAGACCTGGGGGAGGCCCCGTGTGGCCTTGGATACATCACGTAGCCTCCCCGAGCTTCAGTTTCTTCACTAGTAAAAAGGGGGAAGGAGTATCCTCCTCCCAGTGAGCGAAGTTGTTGGTATCAGCTAATTGCCATGAATCATTTGTAATGTACTGGGCAGAGTCCATTGTAGTTACAACTATCACCGTAATTAATTATCATAATTAGCATTACACGTTCTCAGACTGATTCGCTGATTAGATAGTTAACTGCCGTCTCACCGTGGGCTGAGCCTCGAGGGACAAGGGAAGTATCTTAAGGGGAGAGGCCCCTCAGGCCTCATCCAGGGCCCTCTGAGGGTCTCCCAGGATCAGGCCAGGAACCTCCAGAGGTGGGAACGGGACCAAGAGCAAGTGCCCAGCCCAGGAAGATTCTGGAGGCCCTACCTTGCTCCCAGACAAGTTTCTTAATCCTCCTGGGCTGGCCTCACCTCCTCATGGTTCTTCCTCAGGTAGACCATCTCCTCAGGCTCTCAATCTGCATCTCCAGGTCAACTCTGGCCAGAGTCAGCTCATCCAGCACCCTGAGCAGGCCATTGATGTCAGCCTCCACATTCATGCGCAGGTTCAGCTCTGTCTCATACCTGGGAAGGGCAGAGGCATGAGGCATGGACTGCCACGTGGACACCCCCTCAGGCATGCACCACTCTCTCCAAAGGGGCAGAGCCCAGGCCCACCACCAGACTCACTTGGTACGGAAGTCATCGGTTGCCAGCTGGGCATTGTCAACCTGCAGCACCAAGCTGGCGTTATCAATGGTAGCCGCCAGGATCTGGGGAGATGGCAGGCTCACCCTTGACAGCCCCAGAGAGCAGCCCCCAACATCCCTCTTGCAGCCCTTTGGGGAGTGGGCCAGAGTGAGGTCAATGGAGATCCTATGGTCTCCTCCTCCTCTGACTGTTGTTGCTATGTGCCATCCAGTCGATTCCCACTCTTAGCGACCCCATGTGACAGAGTAGAACTTCCCCATAGGGTTTTCTAAGCTGTAAAATGAGCCCTGGTGGTACAGTGGTGAAAGAGCTCAGCTGCTAACCAGAAGGTCAGCAGTTCGAACTCACCAGCCGCTCTGTGGGAGAAAGATGTGGCAGTCTGCTTCCGTAAAGATTTACAGCCTTAGAAATCCTATGGGGCAATTTTACTTTGTCCTATGGGGTCACTATGAGGCAGAATCAACTCAACAGCAATGGATTTGTTTTTTGTTTTTGTTTTATTGTACTTTAGATGAAGGTTTACAGAACAAACTAGCTTCTCATTAAACAATTAGTACACATATTGTTTTGTGACATTGGTTACCAACCCCACAACATGTCAACACTCTCCCTTCTCGACCCTGGGTTCCCTATTACCAGCTTTCCTGTCCCCTCCCGCCTTCTAGTCCTTGCCCCTGGGCTTGTGTGCCCCTTTAGTCTCATTTTGTTTTATGGGCCTGTCTAGTCCTTGGCTGTAGGGTGAACCTCAGGAGTGACTTCATTACTGAGCTAAAAGGGTGTCCGGGAGCCATACTCTCAGGGTTTCTGCAGTCTCTGTCAGGCGAGTAAGTGGGTTCGGTTTTTGAAATCTTTACGGGAGCAAATCGCCAGGTCTTTCTCCCACTGAGCTGCTGGGTGGGATTGAACCACCCAACCTTTCAGTTAGCAGCCAAAGGGTTAACCATTTCACCACCAGCACTCCTTCCTTCTCTGATTATCCTGCCAGAAATGCCAGGGGTACAGCCAAGGCCTTCGGAGGGCTCACAGAGTGGTGGGGTCATGGGGCCTGCCCATGAGTAACCACAATGCCAGAAGAGAAACCTATATGCCCCCCTCCCTCCCACTGTGTGCCCACTGCCCAAGCTGCCTGGACCTCACTCCTTCTTCCCGAAATAAATTCACCTCTCAACTCAGTTGCCACCTCCTCCAGGAAGCCCCCCTGGGTTCCCTGCCGAGATCCCTCCTCCCTGCCACACCTCCCATCTCCCTGCCCATCTCTCATAACACTTTTATACTTATCCCAGATGCAATTTTATACTCATTTCTATGACTTTTGTGATTGTTTCTCCTCCACTGGACTCTGAGCTCCAGGGGGCAGGGACCATGTGTGCCTCACTCTCTTCAGAATCCCCAGCCATGGGAGACGTTTGGTTAATTAAGTGGTTAATTAATTAATGAGGTTGCGACTGGCCCCACCTCAAACCTAAGACAAAGCTTTCTTTCCCCACAGGGTCACCTGGGAGGTTTAAATGAGAGCTCGGAAGACACAAACTCTGGAAGGAGCAGAGGGTTGGTTATTTATTTTTACTCTGCTCTCGTTGTTATTGTTAGACAGTCCAGTCAAGGGCCATGGGGGTGGGGAGGGGAACGAGGCCTCTCCCTGCTGAGCAGAAAGAGCAGGAGGGTCACTGGTGGAGGTGGCAGTGAGCTGGGTAGAATTGAGAATTTTTTAAGGCTGAGGGCTGGAGTGTAGGAGACAAAAAGCGAATGCACTGGCAGCAAAAACAGCCCCACTGGGCCCCTCCTGTGCGTCTAGAGCCATGGCAGCCCCTCCCAGAGCCCACTAGAGGCCCTAAGATCTGTGAAGGATTGTGGGTCAGGCCCAGCTGCTTGTTTGCAGACTGAGCCCGAGGGCTAGTCTGTCACCACCCTGGGCCTCAGTGGGCCCCTCTGTCTGTAGGCTGCAGAGACCCCACCCCCCACCCCGTCTCGCTGCTCAGTGAGGGGTGGCAGCAAAACGTGAGAGTGACTCAGAGGGACGGAGTCCTGATGCAACAGGGGGTTGGTGGGGAGGTGCTGGCTGACCCTGGAGCTCAGCAGCACTGACTCACTAGGGCTCCCCTGGGTTCCCCCAACCAAGTGCCTTAGCTGATCTGGCACTCCCAGGAGCTCAGCTTCCAGGGTAAGTCACAGGAATCCCCTGCCCGGTGGAGGTCCTGGGCAGGAGCAGGCAGTGCCCCTCATAGCGCAGCAGCCAGGACTGGTCCTCCAGCCAGGAAACAGGGCAGGCCTAGCCAGCGGAGCTCCTGGAGGTCATGAGAGTGTGTGTGCGTTTGTGTGTGTGTTGTCTCCTCCATCAGACTAAGTTAGCAAAATGCCTTCCCCCGGGAGTTACCAGTCTGAGTGCCGAGACATGACTCCTGCCTTCAGGGACCCCCAGTCTGCAAGGAGAGACACGGTCCCAGCCTTTAGGGAGCTCAGAGCTACCATCATTGAGGCGGTGAGAAGGATCCACAGCAAAGGCAGCCAGGCTCAGTGAAACTAGCACAATGAATGGGGCGTAAGCTGGCCCTCAAAGTGCTGGAGGGACCCCAAGACCTAGGGATTAGAGGTGAGTGCCATTCTTCCAGGGGGACTGCCTGGAGGAGGTGAGGCAGGCAGGAAGGCAGACCCACAGGGGCATGGATGTTCCAGCCTCATCTCCCACCTCCCAAACTCTTCCCTACCTCTGGCCTTTGCCCATGCTGTTCTCCACACCTGGGGTGCTTGCCTTCAAGATGAAGTCTTCCTTCCCCACTCCTCCACCTCCCACCTCAAAACATACCGCCCTGCCCCACCCCCCCCACCCCCCGCAGGAAGGGAGGTGTCCTCCTGGAGAACTCCAGACAACCTCCCTGCAAAGATGTCCTCCAGGCCTGGGACCAGTGACTGGCAAGTTGAATGAATGAATGAATGAATGATGGAGATCTAGGATGGGAGAGAGATGTTTGCATAGGTACAAAGTTGGGAAGGAGTAAGTCAGAAGCAGGTACTAAGGGCAGAGGACAGAGGGCAAAGGGCAGGGACCTCCCACCTTGCTCTGCAGGTCTTCAATGGTCTTGAAGTAGTGGCTGTAGTCATGGGCAGGCCCAGGGCCCTGCTTCTTGTCCCAGTCATGGATCTTCACCTCCAGGCCAGCATTGGCCTCCTCCAGGGCACGCACCTTCTCCAGGTAGGAGGCCAGGCAGTCATTGAGGTTCTGCATGGTCTCCTTCTTGCTCTTGCTGCCCCCCAGCAGGCCATCTGCCACACCAAAGCTAGATCCAAAACCCCCACCCAGGTTGCAGGTGTAGCCACTGCTGTAGCCGCCCCCCATACCCGCGGAGAAGCGGGATGAGGTGACTGACATGTTGCCAAAGCTGCCGGCTCCCAAGAGGCTGGGGGCCCGGTAAGAACCCCCGACATGGACCGAGGACATCCAGGAGATACCTCCACCAGGCATTCACAGGCCCTTCACGGAGCCTGAGGTGGAGAACTGGCGGATGCTGGTGGTGGTGGCAGCCATGGTGTCCACAGGTCAGATGCAGGATTTGATCTGGACAGAGACCCTGGGCAGCCCTTTAAAGCCAGGCCACAGAAGGGCTGGGCCCCTGGCCCTTGAAGTCAGAGCCAAAACCCCAGCTACATAATTTTGCCTGTGTACCAGCCACACAGGGCCTCAGGCTCTGGCTGGACACGTTAAGTACACTTCCAGACCCCTTCCATGCTGAACCTGGCCTGGGCATGGTGGACACTTAGGGGCCCATTGTCTGCTCAGAAACAAAGGTGGTGTTGGGAGCTGCAGCCCCAGGATAGGGTGATCCTCCATCCTCAGCCCCAGTTAGGCCGCTGAGCTCATTCTTGGGGGGAGTCCGGAGAACTCAGTCCGGGGAGCCAGGAAGGGCATGGAACAAGGCTCCACAGACCTGGAGCCTGGAGGCTTGTCTGGCCCCCACCCAGAATTCCTGGGCCCCAGGGAGAGGGTGAAGAGATTTGGGGCCAACACCCTCCCCCAGGTACAGTGTGGCCCTGAGGGAGGAGCCCTTGGTCTGAAGGGGGAGATATAGCTCCTGACCTGGGGGATCCCTAAGTATGAGGGGGAAGAATTAGCCTCTGACCTGAGGTAGCCCTCAGTCTGATGGGGGAGACTTAGCGTCTGACTGGAGAGAACCCCCAGTCTGAGGGAAGAGATTTAGCTTCTGACCTGAAGGAACCCCCAGTCTGAGGGGGGAGATTTAGCTTCTGACCTGAGGGAACCCCCAGTCTGAGTGGAGAGATTTAGCCTCTGACCTGAGGGAGTCCCCTCCCTCTGAGGGGTGAGACATAGATTCTGTCCTGAGGGAACCCCCAGTTTGAAGAGGTAGACATAGCTCTCTCCTGGGATTATTCCAAGTCTAAGATGGGGAGATACAACCCCTGTCCTTCGGGTTCCCCATGTCTGAGGGGAATAGTCATGACCCCTGACCTGAGGGAGCTTTGGATAAGGCCTTAGGACAAGTCAATTCACAAGTCTCAGTTTCCTGCTCTGTAAAATGGAGATAATTCATTCCTGTCACCCAAGGTCTAAGAGGGAACGTGGAGAGATAGTGACATAGGTCAAGCTCTGAAAAAATGAGCTCCACTCAAGCATTTCTGTGAACATGGGGTGGAGACAGGTCTGAGGCTAGAGGAGGGAGAAGATGAAGTAGAGGATTGGGGTGACTGCCCTGCCTACCCGCACCCCCCACCCCAGTTCCTAAAGACATAGGTTCCCAGAACAGGTGCAGGGGAAGGCCATGGAGAAGCAGGATTTGTACAGCCAGGACGCCCCTCCATCAGGCCACACTCTGAGGACTGGCCTAGTGCCGGGAAGCCAGAGGCCGCCCCTGGGAGGGAACCGCCTGATCCTACATCCTGGCAGCTGGCACCCGCTTGCTGCCCAACAAGGAGATTACCAGCCTAATCTCTGTGGCGCTGATGATTTAGGCACTGCCAGGACCCTGGCGTCTACACCAGGCCTGTCTGAGTATGGAGCTCCCACAGGCGGCCAGGCCCATGGGACAGGGCAGGAGAGGGCAAGCCTGGCACTGGAGCGGAGGTTTGTGGGTGGCCTGGATGTACAGCCACACACAGGGGCAGGGAGGGAGTCGGGCTTTCCATGTGGCCCAGGGCTTCTATGATAAGGCTAGACTGCCAGAGGGACTTCCTGCTTGGAAATGGGGTAATCTCACACCACTGGGTGTCCCTCCCTGGAGAGGGCCAAGAAGGGGATCAACACAAGCTGTCCTGGAGTGGGGGAGAGAGAGGATGAGCCCTGACTTTATCCTGCTCCCTCCACCCTCCTGTGAAGTCTGCAGGGTTCTAGGGTATTGCCCAAAGCCAAGGTTAGAGAGCAAGGTCAGACCACCAGGGCTACTTCATTGAGGTTAGACATCAGGAAGGACTTGGCAATCCATGACTGCCTTGGAAGAAGCAGATGGGGGGTGGGGACAAATAGAACCTGGGGATACCTGAGTGGGCCAGAGGCAGGCCCTGCACCAGCTGTCACCCTCACACGGAAGGACGTGCAATAAAGGCTTGCCCTGCCTTCCTGCACTGGATTTGGAACAGAGCCAGGGGGCTGGGGAGGTGGGCAGGCCATGGGGACTCCACTCACCCCTCAGGACCTCTCCTAGAACCCCCAGATTTCATCCTTCCTGGGAGCCCCACCTCCAAATCCCCCAGACCTTGGTCTTGAGGCCCAGTTTGAAGGGGTACAGTTGTTTACCAGCCTCCCTTCCTCCCTCCCTCCGAACTGACCAGGGCTGACTTACCACCACCACCATTTGGCCCCCACAGCCCCTCAGCTCCTGGTATCAGGTTACTGGCTGTAGGCCTCCCTCTCTCCCTCACCCAGGGCCAAGGCTAAGAAGTCCTGAACATTCCCTCTCCACAGCTCAGAGACAGCCCTCGTCAGATCCTCACAGTCAGATCCTCACAACGTTGTGAGATGCAGGACTAGCATCAAAGCCAGACCCACAGCCAGGGCCTCCGGCAGCTCCCACTCTCCCTGCAGGGGGAGGAGGGCCTGCCAGGAGCCGGCTGGGGGGCAATGCAGAGGTCCTCTGGGCTGTAACTCCTCCTGCCCAGGCCTGTCCTCTACCCCGGGCAGGTAGAGGCCCCTGGCAGCCCTGAGGGGCAGAGCCAGGCCCACAGCTCCCGCAGCTGTCAGCAGCTTGGCCCACTTCAAGGAGGAAAAGGAAAAAGAGGAAGAGATCCAAATGTCTCAGTCAAGCACAGATGGAAGAAAGGCAGGCAAGAGGGAGAGGCCCCACGGAGGTGGCTGGGGAAATTCCCAGCATCCCGCAGTGCCCTCCATGCCAACCCCAGGTTTGGCTAAGCCCACAGGCCCTGGGTCTCCTTCCAAAACATGCTCGAGAGTGGGGCATGGATAGGCCCTGCGGTGGATTTGAGCAGGGCCAAGGTACTGGGGGAGAGGGTCCCTGTTATGTTGATGGAAGGTCAAGATTAAGAAATAGGGGCCCTCACCTAGAGCCTCACCTAGAGCCCAGGGCAGGGCTTGTACCCAACAGGTGCTCTGTAAGTGCTTTTTGAATTGTTAGGGTCACGGAGCTAGATAGAGACAGGGACCCAGAAGGGGATTCCACGGCAACCTAGCCTGCCCACCAAGGAAAAGAGTTAGAATCAGGTGAGGCAGAAGTGAGAGGCCCAGGAGACCAGGGGTGGGGTCCCATTTGGGGACTGCCATGGATTGAATTGTGTCCCCCAAAAATATCTGTCAACTTGGCTAGGTCATGATTCCCAGTATTGTATGATTGTCTACCATTTTATCATCTGATGTGATTTCCCTATGTGTTGTAAATTCTATAAGATGGATTAGTGGAAGTTATATTGATGAGATCTGCAAGATTAGGTAGTGTCTTAAGCCAATCTCTTTTGAGATATAAAAGAGAGAAGCGAGCAGAGAGACATGGGGACCTCATACCACCAAGAAAGCAGTACCGGGAGCAGAGCGCGTCCTTTGGACCTGAGATTCCTGCGCTGAGATGCTCCCAGACCAAGGGAAGATTGATGACA
>NW_004444230.1:1207554-1208553 GCF_000243295.1 Trichechus manatus latirostris | reverse complement strand
GACTAAGACAGGGACCTTGGCTTGGCTGATGAGAAGATCCCAAATCCTTCAGGGGTCCCAAAGGCTCTCACTCTACTCCAGGTTTCTGCCCCCGGGCCCTCTGCCAGCTCCTTTCCACTCACCCACACTCTGAGCCCCTCTCGCCTGCGAGTACCTTGCCCCGGATGTGATAGGCAGAGCCAGCAGAGGAGCTCACAGGTCCCTCACCACTTACCTCACCTCAGAGCACTGCCCTGCCAGAGGCAAGGCACCCCCTCGGAACTACACACTCCTCCCTTCTTCGCTCACCCGGCCACACCTGCCTCCCCGCCCTCAGGTGGAATCCTCCAAGTTCCTCTAGTCTGTTTCTTCCGCCTGTATCCTGAGGTGCCGGGCAACCACGCCCCAGATCCACCCACTAATGGTTTGTGTCTGGCTCAAAAGGGGCCCCACCTTCTGCCTCCCCGAGCCCCTAGGAGATGCAGAAACATTCCTAGGGCTCCAGGCAGCCTCTTCCCAGTTAAGAGAGGCAGGGGTAGAAGGATACCCTAGTGCCCCCTGTACACCTGGGGGTCAGCCAGGAGCTCCCCTCCCCAAAGGCAAGCTGACTCAGCTCCCTCTGCCCCACTCAGCCACCTCCCTCTGACTGGTTTCCAGGAACGGTCATATGGGGTGGACCCAGGACACAGACACCCTGGGGACACCCTCTCTTTCCAGGCAAAGCCACCTCAGCTGCCAAGGGCCCCACCCCAAAAAGGAGCTGGAGGTATGAGCACCCTAGATGGGTCTCAGAGCAGGTGGACTGGGAGAGGAAGGAAGGGCTGGGAATGGGTAGGGTCCACTCTGGAAAGGGAGCCCACGGGTTAGGGAGGCATGTGTGGGAAATCTGTGGCTTCCTTCAGGAAGACTCCAGTTTAACAAGTCTTGCTCCTTGCTTCTGCCCCTTCTCTCCACTCCCCATTTCCTTCTCTCCCCTTTCCTCCTCTGCCCTTCCCTCCCTCTCCCCTTCCCTCCCTCTCC
>NW_004444230.1:1197947-1206927 GCF_000243295.1 Trichechus manatus latirostris | reverse complement strand
CTACCCTTTCCCTCTTCCCTCCCCTCCCCTTTCACCCCCCTCCCCCTCCCTCCCTGTACCCCTGTAGGAGCCAGGTGGACCCCCTTTCAGACCTGGGACACACCCCTCCCCACTTCACTCTTCAGACTGACTGAGGGGACCTGCACTAATGGGGCTCCAGGCTCCTTCCTACCTTCCAGACCCCACCCTCCAGGGGCCCTTCAGCCCCACCCAATGTGCCCCCCTCTACTCTTCTCCCTCCATCCCTTTGGGAGGCAGGTTGTGCCCTATTAATTCTTGCTCCTTTGTACCTGCTCCTTAATGCTCGGAAGTGATTTCCCCTGGGCACCTGTGCCTGAGGCTCCCTGAGGGAGGGGCTCCGCTTCCTCTCAGATTGGACACCTACTCAGGGCAGGGGTATATCTTTCTACTCAGACCTCAGAGCAGAGGGCTAGGTCTCCCCCCTCAGACCATAGACTCCCTCAGCCTGGGAGCTCATGTAGGGTGGGGGCTGTGTCTCCCTCGTGTGACCCAGCTGCTGTGAGCCTGGTTTGCTGTCCTCCACCCTCTCTGATCCACCTGACACAAGCCAGTGGGATGAGGAGCAGTCTTGGCCCTTTGTTTTGGTGCTGATCACCCAGCCCAGCACACTATGCCCCACCTGCTTGGGGGAGAGGAAAGGAGGGAGGAGAACCAGGGGAGGGAGGGCCTTGGGAGGAAGGATGAGAGGAGGGAGGATTATTGGAAGGAGGATGAGGGGAGGGAGGATCACAGGAACAAGGACCAGAGGAAAAGGACAAGGGGAGGGAGGAGCAAGGGAGGGAAGGGCATGGGAAGTAGGATCCCGGAGGGAGGACTATGGGAAGGAGGATCAGGGGAGGGAGGATAATGGGAAGGAGGATCAGGGGAGGGAGGACTACGGGAAAGAGGATCGGGGAGGGAGGACTTCCAGAGGGAGGATCATGAAACAGCTGCAAGTCATGTGCCCTGGAAAGGTGAGAGGAGACAGAAGACACCTTCACCCTCAGGAGGTCCACACTGGGAAGGGAGGGGGTCCATCTTTTCCAAGTGTGAAACAGGAAGAAGGGCAAGAACATTCCTGTGCAGAGGTCTGGGCTCCAGGTGACACTCTACCACCACCACCACCACCCCCACACCTGCCCTCCCAAGACCCTCCCCGTCAAGGCCTACCTCCTCCAGGAAGCTGCCCTAACAGCTAGCCAGGAGCAAGCTTCCCTTGGCTGAACTCCTGCAGCCCCATCCCCACACACATCCTGCCTCTGCCTCAGAACCCAGGGGCACCCTCAGTCTTTTTGTTTAACATTTCAGGTGTGATACACATTTCCCAGGAAAGTTTTATGGGGGAGGAACCAGAGCTCCTAATCTGCAGGACCCCTGGGGTCAGGCATCATAATCTGTGATTACGGCTTTAGGATGCCATGAAAAAGGTCAGAACTCCAAGTTCAAGAACCTGGGGTCAAGTCTGGACTCTGCTGTGGAGAACAGTGTGGTGGTTCCTCAGAAAGTTAAACACAGAACCACCTCATGACCCAACAATTCGACTCCTGGGTATATACCCGAAAGAATTGAAAACAAGGACTCAGACAGATACTTGTACACCAGTGTTCACTGCAGCATTATTCACAACAGCCAAAGGGTAGAAACAACCCAAGTGTCCATCAACAGATGAATGGATAAACAAAATGTGGTATATCCATGCAATGGAATATTATCCAGCCGTGAAGAGAAATGAAGTTCTGATACAGGCCACAACATGGATGAACCTTATACTGAGTGAAATAAGTCAGATACAAAAGGACAAATATTGCATGATCCCACTTATATAAATATTCAGCATAGGCCAATGTATAGAGATCAAAATTTATTAGTGGTTACCAGAGATAGAGGAGCCCTGGTGGCCCTGTGGTTAAAGTGCTTGGTTGCTAACTGAAAGGTCAGAGGTTCAAAGTCACCAGCTGCTCCACAGGAGAAAGATGTGGCAGTCTGCTTCCATAAAGATTTAAGCCTTGGAAACCCTATGGAGCACTTCTATTCTGTCCTATAGGGTCGCTATGAGTTCGAATCGACTTGATGACGGTGGATTTGGTTTGGTTTCGGTACCAGGGTCAGGAGGGAGGGGGAAAGAAGGATTCATTGCTTGGGGGGCCCTGAGCTTCCGTTAAGGATAATGGGAAATTTGGAAACGGACAGTGGTGGGGGTCGCACAAACGATGAACATAATTAATGTTACTGAATTGCACACGTAAAAATGGTTGGAATGGCACATGTTTTGTTATATGTATTTCACCACAGTATTTTTTTTTTAATCTGGACTCTGCATGGCCTTGGGTAAGTCACTTTCCTTCTATTCACCTTAGCTCTCTCATCTGCCCAGTGAGGGTACTAGACTTACCTGGCAAGGTAGTCATGAAGATGAAATGAGATAACATACAAAAGTAGCTGGCACCATGCCTTGTACATACTAGGGATTCTGCAAGGGCTCAGTGACTCCAAAAACAGTGAGATGCCATCCTCCCTCCCTGTGCTAGGCAGAATGCTGGCCCCCAAAGACGTTCTCGTCCAAATCCCTGGTACCTTACATGGCAAAATGTGATTAAATTAAGGATGTGATAAAGGTAAGGATCTTGAGATGGAGAGATGATTATCCTGGATTATCTGGTTTGGGCCCAATGCAATCACAAGGGTCCTTATAAAAGGGAGGCAGGAGGGTCGGAGTCAGAGAAGGAGACATGGCAACGGAAGCAGAGTGATGCAGTCACAAGCCAAGGAGTGTGGGCAGCCTCTAGAAGCTGGAAAAAGCAAGGCATGGATTCTCCCCCAAGAGCCTTCAGAAGGAATGCAGATCTGCCAACACTTTGATTTTCACCCTGTGAAACCCATTTCAAACTTCTGACCTCTAGAAGAGTAAGATAATAAGCTTGGGTTGCTTTAAGCCACTAAATTTGTGGTGATTTTATTACAGCAGCAATAGGAAACTAATACACAAGCCTAGCCCATTCTGGCACCAATTAATGCTACCTACTCTCATTTGTGTTAGAATTATTTGGCAATGGACTTGCTCCCCTTCTAGAATTATAATCCTTTACAGCCAAATATGGCTTTCTGTTCATCTCTGGACCCACTGCAAGGTCTAAGTTGGTGCTTTGTACACAGTGTGCCCAGTGGATGCTCAGTGAATGGATACAGGCAGTAAAAGCCCAGAGTTGGGCTTCGTCCAGCACCCATTAACTGCATTCATTATGTGGCAGTCACTGAGCTGGGTGCTGAAAATTCAGAACTGAGTCAGCAGAGCCCTGCCCTTAATTAGCGCAGGCTGGTCGGGGAGAAACAGACGCACAAACAGTTCATTACAGCACAATGTTATTTGTGCGGTGATAAAGGTATGTGTGTACAAGCACCTTGACAGGACCGAGGTGGGAGCGACTCATTCAGCCAGGCTGCTGAGGATGGTTTCACAGGGAGGGACAGTAAAGCTGGATTTCGAAGCCAGGGCAGGGCTGCGCCAGGCAGAGAAGACAAGGTGGGGAACCATCCAGGCAGCAGCGGGAAGGCACCTCCCAAGGTGTTTGGGAATACCAGGAAGACTGGTAGCTGGATCAGCATTTCCAGGGGGATGGCAATAGGACTGCTATGGAAAATGGATCTTGTAAGGAAATACATTAGTCAAGCACCAACTGTGTGTCAGGCACTGGCCTAGGCTCTGGGGAATATGGTGAGAAACGTTGCAGACAGCATCTTTGCTCTTAGGGAACAGACAATCTAGTGGGGAAGCCGAGCAATAAACGAACTGGAGAAGGATAAGGTGTTTGGGTAAATGCAAGGGGTATATAAGTGCTTCAGGGGGCTAGGGAATGCGTCCCCTAGGTGACATGTAAGGGGAAAACTGAATTAAGGAAGGAGCCACCATGTACAGGGAAAAGCATTCCAGGCCAAGGGAATAGCTAGAGCAAAGGCCCTGAGGCTATACCATGATATTCCTCTTTGAGAAACAGATAGTGTGGCTGGGGTGGAGTGAGCTTGGGAGAGAGTGGGCCTAGATAAGGTCAGAAAGGGGCAGGGTGACCCCACAGAGCAGTGGTTCTCAGCCTTGAGTGAGACACCAGGGTTGGCCCCAGGTGGCGCTAATAAGACCCAGGACTGAGAAGTGTGATACGAGCCTTGCAGGCCAGGACAAGGTACATCCTTGTCAGCCTTTTGTTTGCTTGTTTTATTACAGACTTCCCAGAGCCTTTGCCAAGCTAATGTGCAGTGACTCACCAAGGAGATAAGGTGCTTGGCATTTCCCAAAATTATTCGCCCATGGAGCCACTTCCAGGAGGATCTTGTTGATCTAGGAACCCATTTTGGGAGCCTCTGGGCTAATTCATAGAGTCTGTAGTGGGAGAAATGGCTGGAATGAGGGTTGGAAAGGGAGAGCACCATGAAAGTCGTGCTGAGGAGTTCGGACTTCATCCTGCACGAATCGCGTCACCCAGGCATTGTTCTGCTCTGTTTCGTCTTGCTTTTAAGGTGTCTATTTACATAGATTTTTTAATTATACAAAAGGGATTACATTATTCATCTCTTCAATACCTCAGCTTCCCACTTAATAACATCTCTTGGAAAGTCGCTTCCTTCTTTTCACTTTATCACGGCTATGAGCTATGATGTGTTTACCCCATCCCTATCAACAACCTTTCTGGTTTCCAGGCTTTTTGCTTTTACAAACAATGAATGCTGTAATACACCTCCCTGAACATATAGCATGGTGGACTTTGGTGAGTATATCCTTAGAGGGCATTTTTAGGAGTGGGATTATTGAGTTAAAGGTTAAGCCCATTTTTCACTTTGATAGCTATTGTCAAATTTTTCTTCTGGAGTGAAATGAAATGATATCTGGCGTTCACTTCAAAATACACTAATAAAGAAATAAATAAAACGCACTAACTGCCCCACAAAGGATGGTAGGGGACTAGAAGAAACAAGAATGGCAGTGCTGATAATTATTGAATCTGGGTGATGGGTGTATAGGACTTCTTTTGCTATTCTCTCTACTTTTGTGCATGTTTGAAATTTTCCATAGGAAAAAAAAAAAAGTTTTGACAGTCTTCTTGAAAAACTGTACCAATTTTCGCTTCCACCAACTATGAATGAGAATAACTATCTCCCCCCACATTTCCTCCAGCACTGGGTATCATCGAAGTTTGTTTGCTTGTTTCAATTTTTGTCTTTTTCTGATCATCAGGAAGGAACTTTCTGTTGCTTTTAGTTTCCGTTATTAATTATGTGTGAGATTGAACATCTTCGTCTATATTTTTAGCCACTTTTTTCTTCTTCTTGTTTCTTATCAGCCAGCTGTTCCTGTTTTCACTGTTTTTTCTGTGGGGTCTTTTCCTTAACTGGCTCGTGTGAGCTTCTCATGAACGTGGGTATGAGGCCATTTCTCGCATGTGTTGCAAACGTGCTTTCCCAGCTGGTCATCATTGGTCTTCCAACTTTGTTCACGGTGTCTTTTTCCATATAGATAGACTTTGTTTAGGTCACATTTGTTAATTATTTCTTTTATGCTTCTGGGCATCCCATGGTCTGAGGAAGGGACTGACTATGTTTCAGAAAGTTCACTTTGGGGGCAACAGTAAGGCTGGATTGAGAGAAGGAGCCAGCCCTAGGGCTGAAGTGAAGGCCTGGGAGAGAGATGTTGAGGGTGAGGATGGGACATGGTGGCCAACAGGAAGACTGACCTGACAGAGGCGGAGGCAACAGGATGACTCTGCATTTTTGTGGTTGAGCAGGTGGGCGGGTGATGATGTCTCTGACTGGGATGGAGAAGCCAGAGGTAGAAGCAGGGTTCAGAGAAAGACAACGATTCAGTTCCTTCAAAGCACTTATCACCTGGTGCCATTGTTGTAATCTGTTCACCTGTCTTCTCTTCTAGACATGGGGCAGGGACCCTGTTCTTCCCCTCTCTGCCCCCAGAAATAGACATAGCAAATAGTGCTCAATAACTGAAGAATGAATGAACAAATGAATAACTTGTTTGAGATGCCTCTGCCCAGGTGGAGCTCCAGGAGATGGAGGGGGATTATCAGCTGAAGTGATTTTTCTCCTTCATAATCCTCTCCGCAAGTGGTCGACAGAGTCTGCCACACCTCACCCTTAGTGAGCCATCCCTGGCTGTGTTCACCAACCAGCCACAGTGGAAACCTGTAACCCTTTGTGGCAGAAGGCAAAAGGTCAGATCCTGAAAGTTCATTCTAGAACCAATGAGAAAAGAGAAGGCTCCTTGGACGTGGCAGGCTGAGGAACGCTGCCGGAGACCAGACAAGGAAGTGCTCCACCTAGAGGCGAGGTGCCGAAAGCAGAGCCAGTGAGGTCATGGAGGGAGTGTGCAGAGAGCCCTGGGGCTGGAACATTAGGGAACTTTCTAGAAAGGCCACTGGCCCTGGCAGACCCCAATAGCCCAGAGGAAGACCTCCTGGACAGGTCAGGCTGATTCAGAGTCACCAACCGTAGACAAGGGAATGGAAACATTGACCAGACAGTTGCCTGACACAGGGATAAGGGGAAGGGGAGAAATAGGACATTATGGGGCTCCCAATCCACCAGGACCTCCTTGGAAACCCTATGGGGCAGTTCTACTCTGTCCTATAGGGTCACTATGAGTCGGAATTGACTGGACAGCAACATAAGTTGCTACATAAGTTCATCTCTTCTCACCTGCACACTCGGTGGCTCCCAAGGGTGAAGCCAAAACGCTTCCCTTCAGGACTCCAGGTCCCAGCTGCTTTCCAAGAATGAGCCTCGGACCATCTCCAACGGGCCAGCTGGAGCCTCAAATCTGTAACAGGAGCGCCCTCTGCTGGCCCCTCTGAGTAACGCGCCTCTGCTCTACAGCCCCGGGAGGTGTTTCCTGGGGTAGGGGAGGGAGGCAGGGTCGCTGTTTCCCAGCCTCACCTTTCACCTTCATTCTTCAAACCGTCCCTTCCTCCTCTCAGGGGCCTCACTCTCCTCCGCAACTCCCCCTCTAGCCCCAGGACCCCATCACACCAGGGCCCCGACTGGGCCAAGATCTCACACTGTTCATTGTGTCCTTTCTCTTGCCTCCAGGCTAATGGACATGAAATTTCTTTCTGAAGCTGGTCTGTGCCTTTTGTCATGCCTTTCCTCCCATCCTCCATCTTAAAAAACCTTTCCCTTCCCTGGCACAATTCCATCCCTCCCCTCCTTAAGTCCGCTTGTATCCCCAACGCTCCATTGAAACTGCTCATCCTAAAGTCACTCTTCTTACCCCACCCCCACCCCCACCCCACAGCCCCGAGTCTGAGAGTCCCTGAGGCCCGCTCCACTGCCTGGGACCACCCTCCTTCCTGCTGCGAGCGGCTGCTGTTTGCGTGTTTGTGCTGGAGCGCCAGGCACAGGGCGGGGCCCTCCTCGGTACACAAAACGAATGAACAACGAAGGAGTCTAGGTGTGTATCTTTGTATATGAGTGGATTGTGTGCACATCTGCCCAAGCGTGTCCTGCACGTTTGTGTGTTCACAGTGAGTGTGTCCACGTCTCTGTGGGTTCTCACCATGGTGAGCTGAGTGGGACTCCTCACCCAGGCTGCTCACGCACGCTGAGCGGAAAGAATCTGGCGTCCCGCCCGCAGAGGGCAGCACTGAGTTGCTCTGGCGTCGGCCGGCCAGCGACTTGACTCAAGAGAAGAGGCTTGGGTCTTAGTTCACGCTTCACCGGACTCCGCGGAGCCAGCGGGGCTGGCGACAATCCCTTCAGATCCGCTGCCTATGATTCCATCTAGATGAAGTCCAAACACATCCACTATACTGTTCAGGGTTGTCAAATATATATATATATACATGAAGGAAAACAGGGGAATGACAACCCGAAATCCAGGCCAGTGGTTAGGCTGGCATGAGGGCAGAAGGAGTGACGTGGGAAGGGGCACACATCAAAGATAAAGTTTCTAAAATTGGGTGGTGGGCTCACAGGTGTTTGTTGTATCTTAAATATTAAATCCTGCACATATTTTGTAAATATTATTTTGTATCTTTTCAGTACTACTGGGGGGGGGGTGTTTGTTTTTCCAATAAAGAAAGGCCTCCAGAGCTCTGTCTCTAGGAGAGGGAAAGACCACCCACTCCTCTGAGTAAACGCTCCTGAGGCAAAGTCCGCTTGAGCTCCCTGGGCCTCCCCCAGAACTCACCGGGAGGGGCTCTGCGTTTCTCTGCACTTGACCATGGCCTTGGGGAAGGGGAGGGCTGGACAAAAGCGTTTTCTACTGCCCTGGGTCCCGACAAAGCCCCTCTCAGGATAAGCTGCCCATTTACACATAGCTCATGTGTTCATTCACACAGACTCACAGACTCATACACACTCGCAGACTTACACATATTCAAACACATAGACTCGCACACACTCCTGCACAGCCACACACACATGCTCACACACAGCTCATATGCACATTCACACATTCTCATGCTCACACTCAGACTCACACTCACACTCACAGACTTATACATACACACATTCATAGACTTAGACACTCATACACATCCACCTACACACTCCCAGACTCCCATATTCACACACTTACACAAGATCACGTGCACATTCACAGACTCACACGCATTCAAGTTCACAGACATACACATATTCATTCACACTCATAAACTCGTACACACACTCACTCATATAAACTCTCACACATTCATACACGCAGACCTGCACAGGCTCACACTAATACCCACTTCCACAAACTCATGCATATTCACACGCACATTCTCACAGACTCTAGCACAGTCATATACTTTCAAACTCATACACACTCCCACAGATTCACACATACTTTTACACACTCATTCACACATTCTCACCGACTCCCACATAGTCATGCCCTTTTGCACACTAATCACACTTACACTCGTTGTTAGGTGCCATCAAGTCAGTTCCAACTCATAGCAAACCTGTGTACAACAGAATAAAACACTGCCTAGTCCTG
>NW_004444230.1:1191132-1193370 GCF_000243295.1 Trichechus manatus latirostris | reverse complement strand
GGGCGCCGCTTGGACTGGCCCTGGGAAAGCTGCCCCCTGGCTCCCGCCCAGTCTGACTCAGCCTGGGTGGGCCCCAGAACTGCAGCCTCAGCGGGACCTAGTCTGTCCCACTGCTCCCTCCCCACAGGCCCCGCCAGGGCTGAACCCAGGGACGGGGCCTGAGAGAGGGGTTGAGAACCAGGGCAGCACCCACGGGGCCGCAGGACTTGGGGGATGGCGGGGACGCTGTGGGGGTAGCCCTTCAACCGCACTGCCAAGGGTCGGCCCACAGTAGATTCCACCCAAATGTCAAGAGGGCTGGGGGCTCTGAACAGAGCAGTCTCCCACTTAGGACCTGAGCCACCCAGCATGGGACACATCACTCTCTGAGCCTCAGTTTCCTCGTGCATAAAAGGGGGCAGTGATGGTTCCTGTCCCATAGTGCAGGGTATAAGTGGAAGAAGATTCTAGAAAGCTACTGCTTAACCTGGAAACATTTGACAAGTGGTGGCAAAGTAATCACAGCTTTTACCAGGTCTGGTAACTTGGGGGAGGGTCCACCAACCCTAGGGAAGGATCCCCTCCCCCACATACCAGGGAGGAGAGACCAAAAGACCCCCAGGTCCCACATCTTCTTAAGTAACAGAAGACTCTGCCAAGCCCCTGAGGCCTAGTTAGCCCCCTGCCCCTTTGCCCTTGGTGCCCAGGGATTTCATCCATTGGTTCTTCATTTCAGTTGCCCAGTCTGGATATTTGAGACTCCCCAGGGCAGAGGCCAGGTGTCCCCCCTCAGACTGGGAGTTCCTGGAGGCTGAGGCTATGCCTCTTCCTTCAGACAGGAGGCTCCTCAGGGACGGAGACCCTGTCTGTCCTTGTCTATCTCCCCGCAAGTCTGAGCACAGGTCCTCAGAAACCACAAGCCAATGAAAGCCAGAAAAACTGGCCTTCCCTCCCGAAGGCCCACTCCTGCCCCTGAGCCCTGCAGGCCCCAATGGAGCTGAGATGGGGTTCGGACATTCCACCTGCTAGCCCACCCAGCCAGCCCCCAGACAAGATACTGGAGCAGCCTCATGGTGCCCAGTGCCTGAGAACAGGAAGCAGAGGCGCCGAGACTGGCCGGATCGCCCCAGCCAGGAAGAAAGGGCCCTCTCTTATGCCTCCCTGTACGAAACGCTTCCCAGAGCCTGGCTGGCCAGGGGGTCTTTCTCTCTCAGACTCACACTTCTCCCTGCGATTCCAGCACAGTCCCTCACCCCAACCCATGTCCTCCCCCCAGGCCCTACAAAGTCCTAAGGGGCTAGGAGCTGGAGCTGGGGCTGGGGTTGGGGGCCCCAGAGTGAGAAGTTGCTGGAACAACAGCCCTGGCTGGCCAAGAGCCTGGGAAGCTCCTGAGGGGCTTGAGTAGGAGGGGAAGGATCTCCAGGCCCATAGGCCCTGCTGCCCGCCCCTTCCCTCCAGCCCCCAGCCAGGCCCTGGCTTCTCCCCCCCGCAGGGCTGAGCAGGCCCAGGTCAGGGTGCGGCATTGGCAGGACAAACAGTCTCCAGTGTTGGGTGTTGTGACTCAGTTACCAAGGAGAGAGGGTGAGGATCCTGGCTCCCTGCCATGTTTGGGCTCCGGGCTGAATGCGTGGGCTAGGCAGAGGATTTGGGGTGTGGAGCCTCACTTCCCCTTCCAAGGGCCTGTGGGCAGGGTGGGCCCGCTGGGACTCGCAGCTCCCTAGGCCAATTCAGACTTGCTGCCGCCCCACCTTTCTGCTGGCTCTGGGAAATACTGCCAGGTGGAGCACGCTGGGGGCAGGGTGGGTTGATCTGCTGCTCAGATGGGACCTAGGGGAGGGGGCCCAACAGATCAGTCACTGCTACGTGGCAACCCCCAGGACTGGCTCCGCAGGCAGCCCAGCTCGGGCAGCCTGCGAGGGTCCCAGGACACTAGTCTAGGCCCATGACCTTGGGCAGGTCACTGACGCTGTCTGGGCTTCAGTGTCCCATCTGTAACTTGTCAGAAGCTGGCCTGGTATTCTCTGAGGGGTCCCCCTTATTCTATTCTCCTCTGCTGAGTTGGGCAGGTTTTCGAAGACACTGAGGCTATGTTGACAGGGAAGGAGGCTGTGCCACCATGTAGCTGCTCCAGCCAGGACAGGGTGCTGGGAAGGAAATGGTGACCTGTCCTGTCAGCTCTGCAGTAGGGCTTGTCACACCTCTGCAGGCCTACTGCCCCTTGCGGAGTTGGTGACCAGTGAGTGGACCAGTGTGGAGACC
>NW_004444230.1:1187971-1190062 GCF_000243295.1 Trichechus manatus latirostris | reverse complement strand
CTTGGGCAGCCGAGAGCAGACGGTCCCATGCAGGGGCAGCCCCAGGCTGCAGAAAGCTAGGCCCCAGGCTGTGGACTGTCGGGAGAGATGGGCACCCCAGGCCAGCGGGGAGTGAAGGCCCCACCAGGGCAGCTGCCTGAAAACATGGGAATCCCAGAGTGACCAGACCCTCTGGTTCTGCACTCAGGATGCCGGAACTCTGGGTCTGTGCGGGAACCCTCCCAATCTTTAAATTTAGAAACTATTCCAAATTGACACTCTGTACTGGCCATAGAAAGCACGGAATTGAGAGAGCCCAGAGCTGGTGGAAGCTGAGGGACAATCTAACCCAATCACCCTCTAAATTTACAAAAGGGTAAACTGAGGCCCAGAGAGCAACGGGCCTGCAGCCAATTAGGAGTAAGTGAGACTAAGAACCCAGGCCCCTAACTCCCTGTACTCTCCCGACACCCTGCCCACCTCCTAGGGGAGCCCCCAGAACAGCAGCCCGGGAGGCCTTTGGCACCCCCTCGCCTGCGCCCACCACGCAGACCACCCCCTCACTAAGCATCCCCCACCCCCAGTAGGGTTCCTCAACACACTTCCCTGTCCAAAGTTCTCCCACATCCTCTGTCTTGTCTGACCTCACAGCTGCCCTCTGACGAGAACAAAAGCAGAATTGTGTCCCCCATTTTACAGAAAAGGGAAACCGAGGCCAGAGAAGCCAGGCCATTGCCCAAAGTCCTTCTATGGCTTACAGTTCCCCGGAGCCCAGTGGAGGGGGTGGCATCTTGCAGGGTAGGGTGTGGCAGAGGTGAGTCAGGCGTAGGCGGCCAGGTTCAGAGCGGCCCCAGCACACAGGCGGCCAAGCCCAATAAGCCACAGGCCTCAGCTCCATTCCTGGGTTCCAAGTGGGGGCTCAGCAGGGGCCTAGGCAGCCTCAAGGTCAGGGTCAATGCCCAAGGCACAGGTGGTGCTGACCCACCTAGAGGGAGCATAGGCAAGAGGCCAGGGTTCCAGCGAGCAGGGCTGGGGAAGACGGGGCTCACAGCAGAATGTCTATAGCCCCATCCCCATTCGCACCCAGGGACCCCTGAGTCCCACCTCCCTCTTCCCTGGCACCTTCTGTGGTCTCATCTCTTCCCCCACACTCTCCCCATGCTGGCCTTCTAGAGGGAGGGTGTAAGGAGAAACCCACCCCCTCTAGGTTGGTTGGCCTCTTTGGGCACCCAGAGGCACTGAGAAGTCACCCAGGTATTCCTGCACCTGGTCCCATGCCAGGCGAGTCACAGGAATGCACAGGGTGCAGGCTCTGCCCTCAGGTAGCTCCCAGGCTGCCAGGAGAAGGGGTAAGTAAAAGATAGAAATCACAGGAGTAGGAAGCAGCCAGAGCCTCAGCACTACGAAGGGGAGCAGGGGACACAGCCCCAGAGGGGCTCCTAGACAGAGACCTTGCAGAGGACACCTTCTGAAATCTAAACCATGCCTCCGTTTTTAAAAAAAAAATTACTTGTACAGAAAAGGCACATATATACTATACAACTCTATGGATTTTCAGAAGGAGCCCATCTGTATAACCAGCACCCAGATCAAGAAGCAACATGACCAGAACCCCAGGAGCACAAGGGGGTATTAAGGTATTAAGTCCCCCAAAGGTAACCATTATCCTGACTTCCAGCAGCACAGATGCATTTTGCCTGCTTGGGCGCTTTATATAAGGGGGTGCATGTAATACAGATTCTTTCATGTGTTTCTGCTCAACGTCACCCTGCAAGATTCACCCGTGCTGCCCAGGTACACTTGCGTAGGACACAGGGTCACAGGGGACAGAGCATTACAGGTGGGGAGATGGGAAACAGTCTAGCCCCCCGCATCGCTGCCAGCAGGGGTCCGGAGCTGGAGGATCTAGGAGGCCCCTCTTCCCACCCAAAGACGGTCAGCATTTGAACCCCAGGCCTGCGCCCAGGATGGGCATCAGCAAGGAACCAGGCCTGGGTTTGTAGCCTAGAGCCTCCCCCAGCACCCCAAGCCCCCTGCCCTGCCCGCCCCTCTCCCCAAATCCAGCCGGCTCCCCCTGGTGTGTGGGGGAGGAGGGAAGGCACCAGAGAGAGA
>NW_004444230.1:1185642-1187135 GCF_000243295.1 Trichechus manatus latirostris | reverse complement strand
CGTTCGCAGCCCAGCACTTAAAGAGTTGCGTCACCAGTTTCCAGAGGCTTCAGTGAGACAGATTTGTCAAGAGCCCCATGGAGCTTGGCGCATAGCAAGCGCTTGATAATTAGGAAACATCTTTAAAAAGCCAGAGCTGATGGGGAAGGGGCGCAAGGGAATCTTTGGGGTAATGGGAGTGTTCTCTGTCTTGATTGTTGCGGTGGGTCCCTGGGTGTATATATGTGTCAAAACTCATGAACTCTACACTTAGAATACCAGTTGCCATCAAGTCATTTCCAACTCACGGCGACCCCATGTGTGTCAGAGTAGAACTGTGCTCCACAGGGTTTTCGGTGGCTGATTTTTCAGTAGACCACCAGGCCTTCCTTCTGAGGCAACTCTAGGTAGATTCAAATCTCCAACCTTTCGGTTAGCAGCCAAGTGCATTGCCATTTGCCCTACCCAGGGACACACTTAAATTAGGTACATTTTATTTTATATAAATAATACCTCAGTAAAGTTGAATTTTTAGACAGAGACCCAGGAGATGGGGCCTTGAAAGAGAAAGGACAGCAGTTTCCCTAGGAGGATGGAACTCTAAGAGCAGAGGCATGGAGGTGTGAAAATGTACCCAGGTGTGGTGGGGCCACAGGTTGTCCGGAGGAGAGATGGCAGCTGACCTTTATTTCTACAAGAGGTCAGAGAGAGCCAGGGGCTTGAACTCAAATTGGGAGAGTGCCCTGCTGCACCCCCAGGGTCGCTGGAGAAAGGCATTCATGGAGCCTCTGCTGAGGACTCCAGATGGCTAACTCCAGCTACCATTAATTGAGTACTTATTATGTACCAGGCACCGGTTTGGGGTTTTACCTAGATCAGGGGTCAGCAGGCTGGTGGGCAGGCCAAATCTGCCCTTGCACCCTGCCTGTCTTTGCCTGGCAAGAGAGCTAAGAATGGTTTTTCAAGGGAGCTAAGAATGATTTTTACATTTTTAAGTAGTTAAGAGAAAATCAAAGCAGCAGTGCTTTGTGACATATGAAAATCACATGAAATTCAAATTGCAGTGTCCATAAATAAAGTTTTATTGGAATACAGCCACACCCATTTGTTTATGGGCTGTTTCGCGCTACAGGGGCAGAGTAGAGTAGTTGCAAGAGAGACCATACAGCCATGACTGGCAAAGCCTGAAGTATTTACCATCTGGCCCTTCACAGAAGAACTTTCCCCACCCTGTCCTAGATTATCGCACTTAAGTCTATAAAGTAGAGGCTCAGTCCCCACTGTACAAAACAGCGCGAGGCAGCCCCGTAAAACCAAATGAGACTAACGAGGTACAGTAGTCCAGTGACAAGGGCCAGAAGGCAAAAGGGGGCAAGGAAGTTGGTGATAGGGTACCCAAGGTTGGGTAAGGATATTGTTGATGTGTTGTGAGATTGTTAACCATTGTCACAGGGCAACATTTGTAGTAACTGTTAAATGAGAAACTATTTTGTTCTGTAAGCCTTCATCTTAAG
>NW_004444230.1:1153701-1182456 GCF_000243295.1 Trichechus manatus latirostris | reverse complement strand
TTGCCCAGCTTCTCAGCCACGTGGAATCCCAGAAAGGGAGAAAATAAGGCTGGATGTCAGACCATTAGTCTAACCCACCATTTTGCCTTTCGGAAAACAGCAGGCTGGGGTGAGGTGGAGGGACGAATACTCAAGGGCACTTGACAGGAGCTGGAATCTGTGACAGGCCCCTCCCTGGTACCCAGAGGACACCTGCCCAGGGCCACGGTGCAGAATCAGGACCCAAACCTCCCAACAGGGAGTTGGGATCCAGCGCTCCTTCCACCCACCAGGATTCTCTCTTGGTAAAGGGACTACGCAGCAGGTTTTGGGGTTGGGCGGGGGAAGGTAGGGAACACACACATTAAGACACGTACACACGCACTACAGACCGTCAGCCGGAGTCCAGAAGTTCTGCTCCGGGTGCCCTCACCTCACCCCTAAAGAAAGGACCCTCCTCCACAACACCCCAAGGGGACTGGGTTATGACCTGCTGGGCTGTAGCCCCAGAGAAGGCGGGAGAAGCATGGAAGTGGGTTTGGGCCCTCAAGCCTCCCACTCAGAGAGCCACGGAGCACGCTAAAGCTGGAGGATTCCACAGCCTCGCCTTTGTCCCCACGAAGGTGGTCTATGCTGCCATCTTGTGGCCAATGTAGGAAGTGCGCCTATTCTGCAGCTCCGCAAACGGAGTAACACTTTGGCTGAGCTAAACTGAGCACTGTGCGGTGGCTGCAGGGGATGCAGAAAGAAACAAGGCGAAGCCCCTGCCGGAAAGGAGCTTACGTTCAGCGCAAGAGGATTCCGGCCAAAATAGGAGGTCATGCAAAAGATTCCAAAAGATGGAGAGAGCACGACCTGGAGAGAGGGGTCATCAGGAAGGGCTTCAGCAGCAAGGGATGTTGAAGCTGGGCCTTGAAGGGCAGGTATACCGGATTGGGGGCAAGGAAAGATGAAGGAAGGCATTCCAGTGGAGGGACCAGCCTGAGCAGAGGCACAGGGGCAGGAAACTATGGATTCTGAGGAATCTGGCTTGTCCCCATTCTCTGTCAGAGGTAGAGTCTGAGGGAAAAATCATTTGGGGGCATGATGGGCAAATCCTTGAGGGACAGCTTAGAACCTTTGTACCTAATTCCTTAGGCAATAGGGAGCCCACAAAGGTCTTTGAGCATGGGAGCAGCTTGACCAGAGCTCTCTTCTGGAAAAGAGATAGCTGGGGGAAGGAGCATGGAACTGAAACTGACTAGTAGGATCTGGCCAAGGACAGGGAGGGGGAGGGATGAAGAGAACAAATGGGAGGACTTGCAGGGCAACCAAGGTGTGGGGAAGAGAACTGGAAGTACATGCAGTGCTAATGGCGGTACCACCGGCAGAGCAAGCAGTGGCAGCACTAGGGTGGTGTGGGGGGATGCAGACCACACCTGGTGACACTGTCAGAGGGGGTGACACCAAAATGACTGTCTATAAAGTTTTTGCACAGTTTCAGCAGAAATTTATTGTTTTCTATAAAAATATCCCTGTAGTTATTTATAACAAAAAACATTTTTCATAAACCCAGCTCACCTGTATCCATATACCTACAGGGCTAAAACTCTATGCTAATTTACCCAATCACAAGCATGTGCTGTTTTCGTTGCTGGTGTGTTTATAGTCGCTGACTTTGTCAAATTTTCTGGTGTTTCAGCTACAATATTGTGGTACTTAGTATTTGTGAACTGGTATCAGTAACTTTTTTGAGAATGAAATAGTAATTAAAGGAAAAGAAGGAGTGCTATATGGGAATTACAATTTACAAATAGCATTAGTACAAAAAACATTACTAAGGATTCTGTGTTGGAGCCCTTGTGGCACAGTGGTTAAGAGCTCGGCTGCTAACCAAAAGGTCAGCAGTTCGAGTGACCAGCTGCTCCTTGGAAACCCTATGGGGCAGTTCTGTAGGGTCCTATAGGGTCGCTAGGAGTCGGAATTGACTCAACAGCAATGGGTTTGGTTTTTTTTTCAAGGATTCTGTATGGTCTGGTACCGGAAGAGGTCCATGGGGGGGGTGACACCATGAGTTACTGCACTGGGCAACACCAACCCTAGTGATGCCACTGAGAGCAAGGGAGGTAAGTCAGGGGCCAAGCAAAAAAAGCTATGTAATTTATAGGAGAGTTAGACATGTAAACACTAATCATTTAAATATTGATTTGATTATATTAAATAATTATTATTAGTTATCCCTTTGCCCCTTATTGAGGCAGGACTAGCCCCATCTGGAGTCCCTGAGGGATGCGAAGAGTTAAGCCCTCAGCTACTAACAAGAAGGTTGGCAGTTCAAATCCACCCAGAGGTGCCTCAGAAGAAAGGCCTGGCAAAAGGTCACAGCTATGAAAACCCTATGGAGCACAGTTCTACTCTGCAACACATGGGTCGCCATGAATCAGAATCAACTCAACAGCAACTTATTGGGTTGTTTGCACCATCTAAGCAGACGAAAAATACCTGGTTTCTTAGAAATCCTTGCTGGATACCTTGGGGAAGCTCCAGGTAAAACTGTCCTTTGGGCAATTAGAAATAATACTAAAAGTAGAAAACCAAACAGCTGCTATGGAGTCGATTCCAACTCATGGCAATTCTAGGGGTGTCCGATCGCCAGGCCTTCCTTTTGAGGCATCTCTGGTGGACTCGAACCTCCAACCTTTCAGTTAGCAGCCCAGTGCATTAACCACGTGCACCATGCAGGGACTCCTCCTAAAAGTGGAAGGAATAGTAATCCCTCACATGTGTACGGACTTTATAGTAAATAAAGCCCTTTAACTCATACATGCATTTGACCACCATTTATTGAGCTCTTAATGTGTACCAGGCACTGTGCTAAATGGTTGGGATGCATCAGTGAACAGGGGTTACAGTGCAGTGGGGGAGACAGACACCAAATAACAGTCCTGATGAATAAGTAAATTATAAGACGTACTGGAAGGTGACATGTAGTATGGAATAAAGGGAGCCTTGATGCTGGGAAGGGGGAATGGAGGACCGGGTTGGGGGGCTGTGGACTGAAATGTCAGGGAAGACCTCAGTATGAAAGTGACATTTCAGCAAAACCTTCAGGCTTTGAGAAAAGAAAACCCTGCGGATATCTGGAGTGAAGCTTCCAGACCCCAGATTGGGATTTCTGGAATGTTCTAGGTCCGGCAAGGAGGCTGGTAGGTTGAAGTGGGGGTGGAAGATAGAGTAGTTGAGGTGAGCTGAGAGAAGTAACCAGGACTGGTTTGCATGAGGCCTCAGAGAACAGGGTGGAGACTTTGGTTTTTACATTGGAGCAGAGGAGTAGCGTGCTCTGACTTACGTTTTAATGAGATTACTCAGGCTGCTGAGGAATGAGTTTGCCACATGAGAGAAGAATCAGAGACTCAAGAGAGCAGGAAGCAGTAGTTTAGGGACCATGTCGGGGTCTGGAGAAAGGGGAGGCATCGAAGAAGGCCCAGGAAGAGCTGCCCATTTGGTTGAGTGGGTCTGAGGCCAGACCTTGGTGTCAGGCAGCTCTGTGTGCCAATCACAGCTTACCAGGAGCTATGTGACCTTAGGTTCATTATTTACCCTTTCTGAGCCTCGGTCTTCCATGTCTTCCATCTATGAGATGGGGATGATAAAAGTGTCAGCCTCAATGGGTTGATGTGATGAACTAAGGTATGTAAAGCCCTTAGCAGAAATCTGAGCAAGGCTCACTGAAGGAAGGAAGAAAGGAGTCTGAGAAATCACTGGAGAGAGGGTAAGGACCTCTTGTGTGCTGCTGGAGGGGGTGTGAACGGATATCTTTCTGGTGGGCAATCTGGCAGACACCTTCAAGATACACTTATCTACTGACCCAGAAAATCCCTTCAAGAAATTCCTCCTAAGAAATGATGAAGGATGTTGTCTTAGTTATCTAGTGCTGCTATAACAGAAATATCACAAGTGGATAGCTTTAACAAAGAGAAATTTATTCTCTCACAGTCTAAAAAAAAATCCAAACCCGTTGCCATTGAGTCAATTCCGACTCATAACGACCCTGTAGAACAGAGTAGAATTGCCCCATTGGGTTTCCAAGGAGCGCCTGGTGGATTCTAACTTTTGATTAGCAGCTGTAGCACTTAACCCCTACTGTAGTGCTTAGCCACCAGGATTTCCTCTCACAGTCTAGGAGGCTAAAAATCAGAATTCAGTGTGCCAGCTCCAGGTGAAGGCTTTCTCTCTTTGTCAGCTTTGCAGGAAGGTCATTGTCATCAATCTTCTCCTGGTCTAGGAGCTTCTCAGTGCAGGAACCATGGGTCCAAAGGACATGCTCTGCTCCCAGCATTGCCTTCTTGGTGGTATGAGGTCCCCCTGTCTCTCTGCTTGCTTCTCTCTTTTATATCTCAAAGGAGATTGACTTAAAACACAACCTAATCTTGTAGATTGAGTCCTGCCTCATTAACATAACTGCCACTAATCCTACCTCATTAGCATCATAGAGGTAGGATTTACAACATATAGGAAAATCACATCAGATGACAAGATGGTGGACAATCACTTAATACTGGGAATCATGGACTAGCCAAGTTGACAGATATTTTTGCAGGGGACACAATTCAATCCATAACACATGTACACATTGAATTAGCTACAAGGATGGTCATTCTGGGGCTGTTTATGAGAACTGAAGACTGGAGATGATCTAGAAGCCTGTCTTAGTTATCTAGTGCTGCTGTAACACAAATACCACAAGTGGATGGCTTCAACAAACAGAAGTTTATTCTGTCATAGTTCAGGAGGCTAAAAGTCCAAATTCAGGGCGTCAGCTCCAGGGGAAAGCTTTCTCTCTCTGTCGGCTCTGGAGGAAGGTCCTTGTTATCAATCTTCCCCTGGACTAGAAGCTTCCCAGCAAAGGAACCTTGGGTCCAAAGGACATGCTCTGCTCCTGGTGCTGCTTTCTTGGTGGTATGAGGTCCGCCACTCTCTGCTCACTTCCCTCTCCTTTTATCTCTTGTAAGATAAACGGTGGTACAGGCTACAGCAGAGGGAAACTCCCCTTACATTGGATCAGGAACATGACCTGAGCAAGGGTGTTACATCCCACCATAATCTTCCTTAACATAATCTAATCTTGCCATATTAACCACAGGCAGAGATTAGGATTTACAACACATAGGAAAATTACATCAATCACAAAATAGAGGACAACCATGCAATACTGGGAATCATGGCCTAACCAAGTCGACATGTATTTTTGGGGGATACAATTCAATCCATGACAAGCCCAACAAAGGAAACTGGTTACATTACTGATGCTATATCCAGACAAAAGACAATCATGCAGCCATTGGAAACATGGTAAAATTATGTCTATCAGTAACAAAAGAGACCTAAATTATATGTTTGTTACCTTTTTTATTATGGACATTTTATACATGCACAAAAGTAGAGAAAATGGTATAACAGATCCCTCCATGTACTCATCACCCCAAGTCAACAATTACCAACTCATAGACAATCTTGACATACACCCGCACCACACTCCCTTCCTCCCACATATTATTTTCACACAAATCCCAACCATCAAATCATTTCATCCATAAATCTTGCAATATGTAGCAAGTCTCCCCCACAGAATCGTCTAGCGCAGCACCATCTAATAGAAATAGTGTGTGGTTTTAAAATTCCTAGTAGGCACATTTTAAATTTAATTTTAATAATGTATTTTATTTAACCCAATATATCCGAAATATTATCATTTCCGTAAGTAATCAATATAAAAATTGTTAATGAGATATTTTCCAATTTTCTTCCACGCTTAAGTCTTTAAAACCCCATGTGGATGTTACACTTAGAGCACACCTCCTTTTGGACTAGCCCCATTTCCAGGGCCCAAGAGCCACATTGGCTCGTGGCTGCTATGGCCCCTTGCAGGTGTATAAAATCCTTTTTATTTCCACTTTGGGAGTGGGGAAACCCTGGTGGCATAGTAGTTAAGAGCTCGGCTGCTAATCAAAAGGTCGGCAGGTTGAATCCACCAGCCGCTCCCTGGAAACCCTATGGGGCAGTTCTGCTCTGTCCTATAGGGGTCGCTATGAGTTGGAATCGACTCAACGGCAGCAGGTTTTTTGGTCAGGGAGTTGGGTTTAATTTAGGAAGGTGGGTGGGTGCAGGGGAGAGCAGAACCTGCCCAAAGAGGGCCAGGTACCCCCAGGTGACACAGGCTTGGGGCCAGACCTAGGACAGCTGAGTACTGGGGGAGGGGAGGGGGGTCAGAGATGTGGCTGAAAGGAGAGGCGGTGTGGAGAGCCCTGGCTGAGCCCCGAGTGGCATAAACCCTCTGTCATACCCCTCCGGGATCCTCGGTGAAATCTACACTGCTCTGTCGTAGTTGGCAGGAGAAGTTCTTCAGGATGCACGGGAAGGACTGGATGAGCCTACGGAGTTGGTGCTGGGTGAACACAGAGGTTGTCCTTGGCAGTGGCCCTCATAGGAGCTGCATTAGCTTTAAAAAAAAAAAAAAAAAGGCAGCTGGAAGCTCCGTGGTCTCTGTCCAAGGCGGACTGCTCCACCCAAACACACCTGTCGCTTCTCTCAAGAAATGGGGCCAGGTCTGAACTGATTTCCATACAACGTGTCTAACGCTCTTCCTTCCATCTGGAATGCTCACCCACCCCCCACCAGGGGAACCACTACTCCATCCAGGTCAGAGCGCAGGACCCCCTGTGCTCCAGGCAAGCGTGTGCACCTGAGCCCAGTGCCTCCTCCCCTCTGCCAGGGCCCCTGGCTCTGTGGATGGGCATCTGAGCCCCAGCCAGGCCACCCACTCCAGGGAGCTTGTGGGGTAATGATGGATCCGGGGTGAGTTTGTCTGAGAATGACTTCTGTGCCTGCTGTGAATAGCGGGCTCCCTCACCTGCGGTCCTGGCATGGGGCAGCCTGGGGCAGGCACAGGCTCTGGAGTACCCGGATCTGAGTATGGCCTCCACCTCTTCCTGCCTGGGTGGCTCAACCTCGCCCAGCCTCCATTTTCTCATCTGTAAAACAGGGAGCCCCTCCTTCCCCAGCCCAGACTGGCACTGGACCCCCACCCTTGGCGACCAAGCTTGCAGTGTGGCCAGCCAGGTGGCCCTGCCCAGGGGAGAGGAACCAGGGCTCTGGCGTTTAGCTCCCCTCCTCAGCGAGGCCGTCCCCCCTACCCCACAAAGAGGGGCTCCTGTGGACCCCACAGAGGAGGAAGGAGAGGAGGGCAAGGAGTGAGAAGCAGCATGGGGAAGGCAGCTCTCCGCTGGCAAGGAGGCAGAGGAACTGAGTGGGAGCACCTGACTGGGTGGGCAGAAGTGAGTCCCTGGCAAGGGGAGAAAATGAGGAACAGGAAGTGGAGTGGGGGATGGGTGGGGAGGGAAGGGACACACATACAGAACGCACACTAGCCTTAGTGGGTGCAGCCTGATGAATCTGTACCACCTGGATCAAGCTCACAATCATTTCCAGCACCCCATAAGGTTCCCTCATGTCCCTTCCCAGTCTATACGCTGGGTTGGGGGGGGTGGTGAAAGGGTGAACCGCAGCTGGTGCCTACCACGCATGTCTCACAGTAAGCCCCCCACATATCTGGTCAGAGCTGCAGCAAGCCCAGGTCTCACTCTTGTTCCAAGCAGTAAGAACAGCAGCCTTGTTCATGGGTTCTGTGTGCGTGGGGGTGGGAGACACTATTCCAGCCATTTACATACGTGGGTGGTGGGTCCCAAATAAGGAATGCAAGAAATATCACATCAATTTAACTTCCTTTAAATCGAGTCAAATCCGGTGCCAAGCTACATCCCACCAGGCTGCCCAGAAATTCAGTCTTGGCTGTGATAGGGGCTCCCGCAGCCCCCAGGACTCTCTCTAGGGCACGGGGTTCTCTGTCACACCAGAGCTACTGGGAGGCCCCTTGGACCAGATCACCCATTTGCCCTGGTTGTCATGGAGATGCCTATTTTCCCGGAGGATGCTGTGATGATCCCTTCCCGGTGGAAGGCTCTGCTGCTTCCTTGCCATGTTAGGGGCCCTAGGGAATTTTGTCAGGGCCGAGGGTCCCTGGGTGCCCCATGCAGCCATGCCCTGCCATGTCCGAGGAGGTCAGCAGGGACAGGCAGCCGAGTGCCCACCTGTGTCCTCTCCCCATTCTGAGGAACTTCCAGCTGCCCTCAGAGGCCCTTCTCGCTCCTTTCCCCTCTGGGAAACTGGCATCACCTATTTAAGGATTTAATAGCTTTATGTTTTTATCCTGTCACACATATTGTCCTCCTTAAATCCCCTCAACAACCTAGGAGAACAGTATTATTGTCCCTGTTTTACAGATGAGAAAATGGAGGCTGGGCGAGGTTGAGCCACGCAGGCAGGAAGAGGTGGAGGCCATACTCAGATCCGGGTACTCCAGAGCCTGTGCCTGCCCCAGGCTGCCCCATGCCAGGACCGCAGGTGAGGGAGCCCGCTATTCACAGCAGGCACAGAAGTCATTCTCAGACAAACTGACCCCGGATCCGTCATTACCCCACAAGCTCCCTGGCACAACCTACCCCACTTGGCGGCAGACCCCTGTAGGTCCTTCTTGGAAATGCTCCCAACAGGGGAGCCAGAGCTTCCAACTTCAGATCCAGGAAGGACCTTAGAAATTACCCAGTTCTTCTTTTACAGGGGATAAAACTGAAGGCCCAAGAGGCGAACCCGGTCACCCAGGAAGTTAACGGTCACGCGCTAGCTGGGTGTCCCGCTTCCCTGGTGCCTGCCGCAGGCCTGCCCTCTGACCTGCATGCTGCCCACTGGTCGGTCTGGCACTGGGCACCAGGCACTGGGCACTGGTTCCGCTGGCCAGGTCACTGCAAGAGCGCCTGGGGAATGTGGCTGAGCTGGGCCACCCTCCCCACCCCGCACCAAGAGCCCAGGTCTGGCAGCTCCCTTTGGAGCCCAGAGCTGGGCCTCTGAAAGGGATTTTTCTCAACCCTCAGCCCCAGGACTCTCTAAGGGTGGCAGAGGTCACAGCCTGGAGCCGGGGGTCAACCACTGCTAGTATCTGAGCACTGTGTACATCCACGAGGTCATTCAACAATCACCGTGGGCCAGGTACCTAGCAAACACAATAGAGGAGGCAGTCAAGCATCCTGCTGTTTGAGCTTACAGCCTAGCAAGGGCGGACAAATAAAGGAACAGGCAGGGCCAGCTTCATGGGCATGTAACCTGTGCAGTCACACAGGACCCCGTGCTTAGAAGGGCCCTGCATTTAGCTTAATGCTCTGCCACGGGTGTTTGGAAGTTCTTAACAATGTTTGAACAAAGGGCTTCCCATGTGCATTTAGTACTGGGCCTAGCAAATCATGTAGCCAGTCCAGGGAACAGGTAAGCAAAACACAGCATGATAAATACCAAAAAGGGGAAGTGGGGATACAGTGAAGGGCCTCCAAACATAGACTTCTCAGAAGATTAGATAATCCCAGCTGAGCCCTGAAGGATAAATGGGAAAGGCCAAATGAAGAGGAGGAGGGAAAAAGGTATCAAGCAAAGGAAAGAGTATGACCAACGTCCTGAGATCAGAAAGTCTGGGGAGCTTCAGAAAATGGCTGGGGTGCAGAACTTGGGGGGCAGTGATAAGCCACACAAGGCTAAAAAGGGAACCAGGACCAAGAACAGCCAAGATAACTCTGAAGAACAAAGTGGAGGGACACATCCTATTAGACGTCAAGACTTTTTGTAAAGCTCCTATAATTAAGAGCCACCACCTGTCTATCAGTTGGTCATACTGTGGTGGCTTGTATGTTGCTATGATGCTGGAAGCTATGCCACTGGTATTTCAAATACCAGCAGAGTCACCCATGGTGGACAGGTTGCAGCGGGGCTTCAAGAGTAAGACTAGGAAGAAAGACCTAATGATCTACTTCTGAAAATTAGCCGATGAAAACCCTGCAGATCACAGCAAATATCGTCCGATACAGTCATCAGGAAAGACCAACCACTAGAGAAGGACAGCATGTTTGGTAAAGCAGAGGGCAGCAAAACCAAGGGAAACTACCAGTGAGCTAGACTGACACAATGGTGCAGCAAGGGACTCAAACATGCCAACCATCATGAAGGTTGGACAGGACCAGGCAACGTTTCGTTCCGTTGTACGTGCGGTTGCCATGAATCAGAGCCACCTCGATGGCAAATAACAATCACAACAACAACATGATTAAAAGAGTGTAGCTCAGGGATAAATAGGCCAGTGGGACAAAACAGAATCCAGAAACAAACCCACAAGTGTATGGAAACATGATTGTGATAGAGAAAGCATGACAAACCAGTGGGTAAAGGATATATTATTCAATAAATGGTGCAGAGACAATTGGTTATGTATAGAAAAAAAAAAATCAGACCCCTGCCTCACACCCCACATGAAAATAAATTCCATGTGGATTAAAGACTTAAATGTGAAAATGCAAAGCTCTAAAACTTTCAAAAGGCAACACAGAATATTTTTACAAACTGAGGGCAGAAAAGGGATTTCTTGAGTATGACACAGAAAGGGTCTTTTCCTAAAAAGAAAGATGGATAAATTAGACCACATCGTTATTTTTTAATTTCCATATAACAAAATGGAGACCTGATGGCGAAGTGGTTAAGTGTTCGGCTGCTAACCACAATGTCGGCAGTTCAGATCCACCAGCCGCTCCTTGGAAACCCTATGGGACAGTTCTACTCTGTCCTGTAGGGTCGCTATGAGTCAAAATCACCTTGACAGCAACGAGTTTGTTTGTTTGTTTTTTATATAACAAAATACACTGGGAAGGATGGCTCTGACTCATTCACACTGTCTCCTCAAGCCCCTTTCACGCAGAGCCATGCCTGTAAGTGTGAAGGTTCGTGAGTAGAGGGCAGACTCATGGGCCCATGTTACAGGGTTGGGTCCTCAGCTTCTCAGACTGGGATGACTGAGACACTGGCGTGCCCATGACCTCTAGCCATGGTTCCCCACTTCCTGATATCAATGAATCCTAGTCAAAAGATGATTTAGTAAATACAAAATCAAAACAAACTATCAAGTACACCTGGCTTATCCTACTTGGGGGCTTCTCTGTCCAGCATGCTCTTGTCCTGCCCCACAGCAGACTCCTTCCTACCCTTTAAGTGTCAGCTGGGATGTTACCTCCTCAGAAGCCTTCTCTGACCACCCCATCTGAAGAAGGACCCCAGCCCCATCACTCTCTCACCTCACCCTGTTTACTTCCTCCTTGGCATCTATTGCTGTCTGTCATTATCTATTTGTTTATGGTCTCTCTCTCCCGCTAGACTTCAGTTCCCTGAGGGCAGTGACCCTAACTGTCAGTGGGCCTGTGGGAGCCAATGTCCTTTTTTGTTTGTCTGTTTGGCTTGCACACTATTTTTCCAAATATTCAATCTGTTGGTAATATTTGAAAATCAAGAAATTTTATATAAACATCCAGACTTCCAGGTTCTCTTGAAAAAGATCTGGCACAATGGGCTGGAGCTGAGTGACTGCTGCAAACTCTAGTTCTCTAGGCTTCCCCAAGCCCCCACCCCACCCCATTACATCACACTTGGCTGTCTTCACTTCTTTATCTTCCCTGCCTGTCCCCTGGAGACCTTTGAGTCCAAAACCCCTTATCTCTGTCTGTCACCAATTAACCCCTACACCTGAGACAAGCTAAAAAATACTTCAATAAATAAATTGAAAGAACAAGAAAGGTTGACTGTTTTAGAGGAAATATTTCATCTAAGCCCTGGGAAGGCTCTATCCCACACAAATTGTGAGACACAAAGACGCCCTTCTGGTGCCTGCATTCTTCTGGGTCCCCAGAATCAGTTACCCTCCCTTGAACACTTCATGCTAATGAATTCGGCACATTCTTTCCTTAGACGGGTTAATCTGAATGATAAGATTAAGGCTTTGATCATATTATGTTGATTAAAACATCAACGTGCCGCCCTAAATCTGTCTGTCAAGGAGGGAGTAGGTCAGTGACTGTGGGTAGGTGAGTATGGATTGTGGGAATTTGTCGTGTATGGGGGGCTCACCTTCTAAATCCCCCCTAAGGAATGTCAACTTTCCCCATGAAATATCCCTTATCCAGCAGGTTAGGCCTGCAACAAGGTAAAGAAGGCGAACATGCCAAAGGACATAGTGCGCACGCGCGCCCGAAATCTCCGCCACTTTTTCTCGGCAGCCCAAACACCTTCCACCCGCATTGCGCAGGCGCCTAGATGGACCAAGTTTTCCCTCCCCCTTCCACCTCCCCGCGAGTCGAGAGGACGCCCTCCCGCAGCGCAGAGTTTCTGCGCAAGCGCTCTCCGCATCCCCGCCCCCGAACCAATTGGAAGCCGCGGTGCCTAGGCGCTTGGGGCACGACGCCGCGGGTGAGGCCGGGACGTGAGGTCAGCGCGCTGTCGTCACAGGGGCGGCTATATAAGTGAATACAGGCACCGCCCCTCCGCCCCAGTCACTGAGCCGCCGCCGAGGACTCAGTAGCCTCCCCCTCGAGCCCCCTCGCTTCCCGACGTTCCGTCCCCCCTGCCCGCCTTCTCCCGCCGCCGCCTTCCGCAGGCCGTTTCCACCGAGGAAAAGGAATCGTATCGTATGTCCGCTATCCAGAACCTCCACTCTTTCGGTAAGCCCCAGGCCCGGGTGGAGAGTGGGACGTTCCGGGCCTGGAGACGGCCTGGAAAGCTGCCAGATTTACAGGCCTTTATCAGCTTTGACGGAGGAAAGACATCCGGGTTCGGGGGGTCAAGACTTGGGTCTTGGGGTCGGCCTGCGAGCGGGACCGGAAGGAGCGGGCGGGAGGTTAGTCCTTGGGCGGGCCCGGCGTTTCGGGTGGCGCATTTACTAATGGCTCCCGGGCCTCTTGGAGCCACACCCGCCCCCTCCCGCCACGCTTGCGTCACGTCCGTTACGTAACCTGCCGTAGTCACGGAGCCGGGAGGGAAAGGCGGTGCCCAGCCCTAAGTGACAAACGCATACGCCAATGGGGGTAGGAAGCTCGGCCTCGCCTCGGGAGCTCGGGTTCCGGCCGATTGCATCAGCCGGGTGGGGCGCTGCTTGCCAGCCCGGGCTCCCCTAGCACGTGAGTGCCTTCGAGGGCGGGCCTGGGACCAGAAGCCCAGGCTTTCTCGGGTTCTGGAAGCCGTCCCGGACTGACCTGTTCGGAGAGCGCCAACAAAGGACGCTTCTAATCTGATTGAAAACTTGCGATTCAGTATTAGTTTCTGCACTCGCAAAATACCCAGTGGGTGGGTGGTACACACCTGAGCGGCGACAGTTCTAAACGAACTTGGTCTTTCTCCCCAGACCCCTTTGCTGATGCAAGTAAGGGTGATGATCTGCTTCCTGCTGGGACTGAGGATTATATCCATATAAGAATTCAACAGAGAAACGGCAGGAAGACCCTTACCACTGTCCAAGGGATCGCTGATGATTACGATAAAAAGAAACTAGTGAAAGCGTTTAAGAAGGTAGGTCTTAAATGAGTTTGTAGGAAGATCCCATTTATTTTACCCACAAGGGGGTGCTAGCTGTGTTGCATAGTTTCTCCCAGAGGGGCGGGGACCCATTGTCTTCAAGTCGATTCCAACTCACAGCTGCCTTATAGGACAGAGAACAACTGCCCCATAGGGTCTCCAAGGCTGTAATCTTTACGGGAGCAGACTGCTACATCTTTTGATTAGCAACCGAGTGCTTAACCACTGTGCAACCAGGGCTCATTAGTTTCCTCAGAGGAATCCTTAAGTGTGTAAATGCTGCTTGGCCTGATTTGTTTTGCTTCCTTTGTGTTTGCAGAAATTTGCCTGCAATGGTACTGTAATTGAGCATCCAGAATATGGAGAGGTAATTCAGCTACAGGGTGACCAGCGCAAGAACATATGCCAGTTCCTTGTAGAGGTGAGTTCCATTACTTCTTGGTACTGTGCCGCTTCTGGCAGATCTCAGATCCTACCTAGTCAGTTTCTGCTGGAGACATAAGTAGGTTTTGTTGTTTAGTTTTTGGTAAGAATAAGTAAAACAGGTGTTTATTTTTTTTTTAAACAGAAGGGACTGGTCTGCCTGTAAGTTTACTGTGGGGGAGGGGTGTGCTTAAAAGATGTACTTTTAGATTGCACAGCTGCAGATACTAAAAGAAGAATGCAGGATTGTTTTTGAATTTCAGTGACTTTGTAAGGACTTTAAACCAAAACTAAAACTATATTTCCTAAGTGCTAAAATCAGTACTTAGTAATAGTTGAAGAGATGATTCCTCATCCTCGCAGACCTTTATTCAGCATCTGTGCAGGTGGAACTTGAGCACAGGATGTTCAAAGGGATCGTTCTTAACGGAGTCCCTGCAGTTGAGAACCATTATGTTTGTGGTAGTTGAGGTATGCGTCTTGCCACCTGGCTCTTGGGTAGCAGGAGGGTAGGGTTGTTGGCATCAAAAATGGACTTTTAAGTGCCCTTTCCTTTTCTCATTGCAGATTGGACTGGCTAAGGACGACCAGCTGAAGGTTCATGGGTTTTAAGTGCTTGTGGCTCACTGACGCTTAAGTGAGGATTTCCTTGCAATGAGTAGAAAATTTCCCTTCTGTCCCTTGTCACAAGTTTAAAACCTCACAGCTTGTATAATGTAACCATTTGGGGTCCGCTTTTAACTTGGACTAGTGTAACTCCTTCATGCAATAAACTGAAAAGAGCCATGCTGTTTAGTCTTGAAGTTCCTCATTTAAACAGAGGTCAAGCAGTAGGCGCCTGGCAGTGCCCAGCCTGAAACAAAGCAATAACGTGATGTTTCAAGCTCAGAACCCCGAGATTACAGACGGCTGTGTTAGGCCAGAAGTTCCCCTGCACTCCTGCACTGAGAGAATGTCACCCACCACCTGAACAGCCCTCGGTGGAGCTGAGAGGAGAGGATGGGGTAAGGCAACTGTACCACTAGAGGGAGCCTTTGGTAGCAAAAGAAAGATTCCTTGGTGTTTCCAACCTGACAAGATGGGCAGAGCTTAGGAGAGGGCCACCTTCCCTCTGGTGAGGTGATAGGACATCTGGCTTGCCACAGAGGTCTTTGTTTTGACCAGACGTATCCTAGCTAAGGGATGTTGGAGGAACACCAGAATGTGAGGCCACCCTTCCATCACAGTTAAACTTTTGACAAGGGAACAAATTTCAAACTGATGTATCAGTCATGTAGCTAGCTGTAGAGCTTGCAACTTACTAGCAACAGCTGCCCAATGCCATGTGAAGAAACAACTGGTTTTTGTTTTTTTTTTCCCCCCTTCAGTTTTAATGTTATGTAATGTATTTAAGCTCTTATTTAAATAAAACATGTTTTCAGAAACAGCTGGCTTGCCGATTGTATTTTATGTAGTCGATTTTGGGTACGTGAAGGAACCACTAAGATAATGGGCTTCAGGTTGCTGAGAATGGTTATCAGGAGCGAATGGCATGCTGTTCCTCTTAGCTACCAAACTCAGCCAGCCTGTCTTGTAGATGAAGGCCAGGCTTCTTTTAAATACAAGTTGGATGGCTATATAGAGAACAGGTGAGGGATGATGAACAAAAGCCGAGCCCAGTGGCAACTGCCCCAAAACGGATGGCTAACCCTGGAACCAGGAGTTGGTACACAAGTCCTATAAAACTGATTCCACACAAAAGAACACGTAACTCCAAACGGTGACATTGTTCAAAACATTGGGGTGATGCTTTAAAACTGCAGAAGATTTGACTGGAAAGTTCAAAGAACTTCTAAGGCAACACTAGAGGCAAAATCCACAGAGGACAGCAAGAGAAGAGAAATTCACACAGGCTGTAGGTTGACGTGAGCTAATGTGTCAGGTCCTGCATAGGCTGTTCCTGATTTTGTGCTTTCTCTGATCTGTAGAATGGGATTAGCCTCATTTAAACTAGCAACATCTGTATCAAATAGTGTCTCTAGCTAACCAAATCAATTACCTGTGACTGAGGAGGTTTGTGAACACTGGAACCCAATTGCTGTGACTTGGGTGTATCTCAGAGCTGAAGTAATTAAGAAAGCATAATCATCTCTGTTTGATAGAGAGAATTGAGGGAAATGTGATGATCCCAAGGCTAGTAACGGGCAGAACCTCACCTAAAACCTGCAACTCTTGTCCACTGCTCTTTGTACCAGATGACCATGCACTGCATGATTGTGTACATTAACAATTTAAGTAGCTCATTTTTCATAATTGTTGAGTGCTAGGTGTATGCTGCATACCGTGCTGGGAGCCATACGTGCAAAGGTGGACAGCCTGTACACCAGGAGCTGACACCTTGATGGAGGGTGTGACACCAGCACACAGCCATGACACGGGGCAGAAAGGAGCAAATGCCGAAAGTGACTTGGCCAAAGCGCCACAGGATCTCGGGATTGAGAAACATCCTTCCCTGCCTCCATCTGCACCCAAGGGAGCCGGGGATGGCTTCCTAGAGAAGGTACCATCTGAAGCAGGGCATTCCAGGCAGAGGGAAAAGGAGTCAAGATCAAAGGTGAAAAGGTACCAAGTGTGTCTGAGGAACCTAAGGTAGGAACATTTAGCAGGAGCAAAGGCCCTGTATAGAGCAGAAATGACAACAGTACTGTCTCAGGCTATATACCAGGCCTGTGCTAAAGGCTTAAAATATCCCCGTCGACACACCTGGTAAAACGGATTCCGGAAAGGCAACATACCCAGCAAGCAGGTGGAGGCCAGGGAAGGGAGGATAATGAGAGCTGGGAAGTTGGTGTGAGATGGGGGTGGGCTGAGCCACAAGCTAAGTCATTTAGATGTTAATATGCAGAAATTCCGCAGTGAATGAAGAGTTCATTGATCATGTCTCCTGGCTCTTTGCTCCTTCTCTGATCCCCAGTTTCTCAATCTCCCTTCTCTCTGCCCTCATCTCCTCTAGCCTCTCCCTAGTCTACCCCCTACCCCCGAGATCAGCAGCCCTCTTGCCCACCCCCTAGTCCCAACCCCACCCCCTGCAGCAGCAGGCAAGAGCAGGAACAAAATGAACATTTCTTAAAATGGTGTTAGGAAAACAAAATGGAAACTGTCTGGCTAAAAGTGTGCAGAGATACACAAGGAGTATTTCAAACCTATTCAGACTGCTATAAACTCAATAAATGGGTAAACGTTTGGAGAACTGAACACGCAACTAAGTAGCTCTAAGAAAATTGACCTTCTTCGCTGTACACCAGCCTAGATGGCGCCCTCTTGTGGCAATAGTATAAAAACACTTCTATTCCCTCAGCCCTCCGGCTTTGAAATTAGAGCTCCTTGAGGAATTTTTAACTGCTCAGGAGATATACATTATTTCTAAATTAACACATAATGTGAGACTAGTAATTTTTCTCTTGCAGTCTTGTTAGATGCCATCGGGTTGGTTCCGACTCCCAGTGACCCCATGTACAACAAAACGAGATCCCGCCTGTTTCTGCGCCATCCTCACAGTTGTGCTTGAGACCATCGTTGCAGCCACTGCGTTAAACCATCTCGTTGAGGGTCTTCCTCTCTTTCGCTATCCTTCTGCTTAACCAAGCATGACATCCTTCTCCAGGGACTGGTTCCTCCTGATAACATGTCCAAAGTACATCAGAAGAAGTCTCACCATTGTTACTTCTAAGGAGCACTCTGGCCGTACTTCTTCCAAGACAGATTTGTTCATTCTTCTGGCAGTCCATGGTATATTCAATATTCTTCACCAGCACCATAATTCAAAGGTGTCAATTCTTCGGTCTTCATAGGGTTGTTGTGAGTCTGAATCAACTCCACAGGTTGGGTTTTTTGCACTGTCTTAGATTATCTTAATTCAAATATTCATAAAATGCACTGTTCATAAAATCAGAATGAATTTTTAATGCTGGAAAATGAGACATTGGCAATAGGATAATTGCAATACAACCTTATATAACTACATAAAATCTACATAAAAGCATAATAAAAGTTCTAAAGAACACTATTTTTAACAAAACTTAACATTACAGAAAATATATGTTTATTTGGCATATGGGTGAATTTTAATTAATTTTACATGAGGTGTGGTTGAGCCTTTGAAGTTAGACTGCCTGGGCTAAAAAGCTCTAGCAAATGGCTCTGCCCTGACAGCCAGAGATTCTGACTCAGCAGTTCTGATGTGGGGCCCAGGAATCTGCATTTTTAACCAGCATCAGCCTATTCCTGTGGGAGGTCACAAATCACACTTACGGAAACACCACTTTGGCTAATGGGGAGCTATTGAAGAAACTTGAACAAGAAAAGAGGTATCATCAAAGCTAAACTTGGGGAAAAATAATGTGTTAGGAGTATTATATTTAGGATGCTTTGAATAGGAGGTATCCTAGGGTCAGAACATGTTTACTTACATCTGAGAAACCAACCCGAGAATTTTCTACAAGATTTTGTCTGTAATGATATGTGTGTGTGTGCATTTTCTTGGGAGATTGTCAACAGCTTTTATCAAATTCTTTAAAAAGCCCACTACTCAAAACAGTTAAGAATAACTGGTCCCTGGGAACCATATACTGATAAGGATCTAATACCCAAAATACATTTTTAAAAAACTTTTACAATGAAAAGACAAGCAACCCAATCAAAAATAGGCCAAGAACTTGGACATGTCACCAAAGAGCATATTCAAATGGTCATCAAGCACATGAAAAGATGCCCAACATCACTAGCCATTGTTGTTTGCCAGCAAATCCAACTCCTGGCTACCTCATGTGTAGAGTAGAACTGCTCCATGGAGTTTTCAAGGCTGTGACCTTTCATAGCAGGGCCTCTGAGTGGGACTGTATTAGAGAGATGCAAATCAAAATACAAAGAGTTACGACACTTCACTCCCATTAGAATGGCAATGATCAAAAAACAAAACAGTTTACTGTGTTGGCAAGGTTGTGGAGAAATTGGAACCCTCACCCATTGGCTAGTAGGAACGTAAAGTGGTACAGCAACTATAGAAAACAGTTTGGTGGTTCCTCAAAAAGTTGAACATAGAACTACCCAACAATCCCAATTTTAGGTATATACCCAGAAGTGAAAGCAGGAATGCCAACAGAAATCTGTACACCAATGTTCATTGCAGCACTTTTCACAATAGCCAAAAGGTATAAACAACTGAAATGTCCATCAACAGATGAATGGATAAACAATGTGTGGTATGTACATACAATGGACTATTTACTCAGCCATAAAAAGAAATGGCACAACCTGGATGAACCTTGAAAACATCATGTTGAGCAAAGTTAGGCACAAAAGGACAAATACTATATGATCTCACTTATATGAAATAAGCACATATATAGAAACCAAAGATTACTAGTGTTACCAGGGGTGGAAAGGGCAGGGAAAAGAAGGAGTTTTTGCTTAGAGGGCATGGAGTTTATTTTAGTGGTGGTAGAAAAATCTGGAAAAGTTTAGTGAGAATGGTTGTACAACATGAATGTCATAATGTCACTGAATTATACATGATGTAGAAATTGTTGAATTGGTATATGTCTTGTGTATATCTTCACCACAATAAAAAATAAACTGCTCCCTGCTTCCCATCCCATGACTTACAAACCCCCAGGGGTTAACAGAGGTCTTCCAGGCATGTTATTACCAGCAGTAATAGTGCCTATTTCAATATCTACTTTTTAAAATTAATAAATATGTTAAATTTCCCCTTTAAAAGGGAGTGTGTGCTGGGCAGGAGGGACATGCATAGTTGCCCAGCGCTGACTCACTCAGTCCACAGCCACTATCACCAGCCGTTACCCAGCGGCAGCATCCTGGATCACTGTGCAGTTTAAATTGTCTTTAGTCTTAGTCCTTTATGGTTAATTTGCACTCATTATGGACCATTGGTTAAAAACAGGAAGACAGAGAACACAGAAGTTGAACAATAAGTTAACGTGGGGCATAAACATGGCAGTCATTGTGTGTGTCAAGTCATTGATTCTCAGTCCATTTCCACAAAATGACAGGAAACAAGCACAAGGAGAAAGTTAGGTGCAGAGAGAGCGTGACTTACCTTATCAGTCTTAGAAGAAATACAACCAGAATGCTCCTTAGAAGCCAAGATGGCAAGACTTTAGCTCGCTTACTTTGGACACATCATCAGGGAATACCAAGCGCTAGAAAAGGACATCATGTTTGGTAAAGTAGAGGGTCAGCAAAAACAAGGAAAGTCCTCAGTGAGATGGGTTGACATAGGAGCCACAACAATGTGTTACTCGATTGGGGTCCGTGTCCTGGAGCAGTCGAGCCAATGAAATGTACTCCAAGTCAGAAAGAGAAAGTTTATTAGGAGGTGACACCAATGCGGAGTCCGGCAGCAATGCAGGCTGTCTTTATGGAGTTCCAAAAAGTAATTTCTACATCAGAGCTTATATATCATTTTTGCAAGGATTATATAACGTTTTCAAGCACGTAGCCCACAGATGGTCAGATGAGTATACATCACAAAACAACTACAAGAAACTCTTTATTAAACTAAAGATACACGTGCCGGACACCTGGACTCTAATCTTTGTTTGTAAACAGGCAAAAAAAAAAACTTACATAAAAATCTCTTGGCTAGCGGAACTAGCCTGCCAAGTTTACTCTGACCAAGCAAGATAAGGAGCAAGAAAGTAAGTTTCAGACCAAAAGCATCAGGCAGCCTTCCTAGCTGCCATCTTGCAGGCTGAAGGCCATCTCCCAAGAGAACAAAAATAAGGAGGGAGACCAACGCCGCAAGAGCCAAGAAGGCCCCGCACCCCTTTGGAAAGAGACCAGTGCAGCTGGTGTAATAAAAAAGGACATTGAAAATGAGAGTGTACAAAATGCCAAGAAAAAAAACTTAGAGGTTAGAGTATCATTATGGCATTATTTATATCAAGCTCTCAATTGTCCATTTTGAAAAAAAGAAAACATGTTGCAAGGTATTAGGGTCACAAATGGACTCAAACATACCATCATGAAAATGGCACAGGACTAGACAATGTTTCAATCTGTTATACATAAGGTCACCATGAGATTGAGCCAACTCAATGGCAGCAAACAACATAACCTTGGAGAGTTCTGCTGCTCATATTGTGGTCCTTAACCAGTAGCATCGGCATCACCCGGGAGCTTGTTAGTTGCCATGAATCAATTCCAAGTCATGAGGACCCCATGTGCATCAGAGTATGACTGTGCTCCATAGGGTTTTCAAGGCTGTGACCTTTTGGAAGCAGATGGCCAGGCCTGTCTTCCAAGGCACCTCTGGGTGAGTTCGAACCACCGACCTCTTGGCTAGTAGTCAAGAGCTTAACTGTTTCCAACACCCAGGGACTCCTGCGAGCTTGTTAGAAGTGCAGAATTTCAAGCCCCACCTCCAGGCCTACTGCATCAGAATCTGAGTTTAACGACAGCCCCCAGCCAACTCATATGCACAGTAAAGTTTGAGGAGGTTTAGATCAAAAAAGTAAGCAGACTTCGTATTGTGATCTGGGAGTTGATTAAAAAAACAGTACACTATGACAAAGAACAAACAAGTCTGTCTCGGAAGAAGTACAGCAGAGTACCTCTTGGAAGCGAGGATGGGGAGACTTCATCTCATGTACTTTGGCCATGTTATTAGAAGGGACCAGTCTCTGGAGAAGGACATCATGCTTGGTAAAGTAGAGGGTCAGCAAAAAAGAGGAAGACCCTCAACAAGATGGGTTGACACGGTGGCTGCAACAATGGGTTCAAACATAGCAACGACTGTGAGGGTGGCACAGTGTTTCATTCTGTTGTACGTAGGGTCGGTTTGAGTCGGAACCCACTCGACGACACCTGACAACAGCAACAATGCTATGACATGTAGTTTTTATAAGTGGAGTTTTAGATCTGCACTGAAAAGCTCAAAAACAGTTTACAGAAAGCAACAGCTATGAACTGAATAGGGATTGAATATCATTGCACTAGATGAGAGGTTCAGAAATCTGGTTGCCAACCTGAATCAGCTGGGGAGCTCTTTGAAGGTACAGGGCCTGGGCTCAGCCCCCAGAGCTTCAGGCCAGCACCGTGGCAGGTGGTCCTGGAGTGATGGTGATCTGCTCATTCACCCCATGGAGCCTCACCAGACTTGCAGGTGGCATTCATCCAATTCAGAGGTCTCCAGGATAGCAGAAACAATGTCAACGGAGAAAATACAGTGGTTATATCTAATTTCATTTTTCATTTATTGGGACCAAAGACAGCCCACATCTCCCAAATGTTATTTACAGTGTGCTTGCATATTAGTGGGCTGAAACTCACTTTTATCACCCTTTAGAAAAAATATGAAAAGTAATCAAATTAAAATAGAATTAAAAAAATAACTAATGTAAGGAGGCCCCAACTGTACATTAGTTTTTTAAAAAAAAAAAAAAACACATAATGAAATTTAAATCTGCATTTTAATATATACGTGCTCTCAACCAAACATGATGCAATACCAGTTTTTAATTTGTCTAAAGTTGTGCTTTTTCTTCTAATTAAACAGTTGCGTCAGTGTTTTAATGGGAAATCAAAACTTGTCTTTGAATGTGATGAACATTGTTACAGATCATAGTGCTTACTTCTGTAACAATTAAATTTAACTTCTGTAAATACACCTGAGAAATGGCCGGCAAAAGAGCGGTCACGGCCTTGAGTTCTGGGTGCACTCAGGGAGAGCGTGCAGGGACGCGCCGGCCTGAGGCGGACTGATTCATTGTCTCGCCCAACAAGCACCAGCCTCAGTTTCCTCGGGTGTAATGTAGGGCAACTGTTGTTCCTCCTACTAGGGTTGTAGTGAGGATTAGAAGACATAATTCGAGTAAAGGGCCCAGCACGGGGGCCTGGCCATAGTCGTGCTCCCTACATTTTAATTACCATTATCATGGGAAGGGGGAGGTGTAAATGATGTTATAGGCTTGCATGGAGGAGAGGGTCAAGGTTCAAGGGGAAGGAGAAAACTTCCCTACTTACAACCCCCCATAATCCATGGCCCTATACACTCTTAAGGAGCAAAGACCCTCTTGATCAACATTGTGCCCCCAGGGTCAGCACAGGCTGCCACAAAGTGGGCACCTGGAAAATTTTTGTTGAGTAAATGAATTAATGAAAAAGTGAAGGCAGGTGGTCTCTAGGCAGGAAGGAAGGTCTAGAATGAAGGGCCCCATGGAGGGCTGGCGGCAGAGCTAGAGGGAAGGAGGAAAGGGCGGATGCAGATAGCTGTGGTTATGAGACTGGGAGGGGGAGGCTGACGTCAGATGACCTTGGGATGCAAGAGAGATGATTCACAGGGGTGTCAGGCAACAGCCCAGCTGCAGAATATTAATTTGCAATTGAATCAGTGACCACTTTCAGGACCTTTCCTGTAGGTGTTTGTAGAGAGGTGACAGGAGCTGGGGAGGGGTGCCCGGGCCTGGGGACCAGCCTAGCAGGTTTTGGGGCGGGCCGGGGCCGGCCTTTTAGGTGCTTCCTGAATAACTGAAATGACAAACCTTGGGGCCCAGGCTCGGGAGGTGTGAGATCAGGAGGGGAAGGTGGGCTGGGAGGGTTTGGACAGGTGGAAGGATGGAGGTCACATCCAGGGGTGGATTACCCAGTAAGCAAGGTAAGCATGAGTTTACATTGCTTATTTACTAATCCATAGTGAACCATTTCACATGGGTATTTACTAATCTGTAGTGAACACATAGGTTGAAACCCACGTGAAATGGTTCACTACAGATTAGTAAATAAGCACAAGTAAGCCTGTGCTTACCTTGCTTACTGGGTCATCCATCCCTGTTTGGGACTGTACATTTAAAAAGAGGCTTTGATTCTTCTGTAGGGAGGTGTTGTGGGGTTGGGAGAGAGACAGATGCCAGCAGAATCTCTGACGTGGTGAAAAAATGTGAAATTGTTCACTACAGATGATCTGGTAAGCAAGGTAAGCGCCATGCTTACCTTGCCTGTTGGATAATCCACCCCGGTCACATCGAAGGTAGATTCTGCAGGAGCTGGGCTCCTGGAGAGGGCGCAGGGCACACAGGAGGCTGTGGGCCGAGGGGAGGCAGCAGTACTCGGAGTCCAAGAAGATGGCCATGTTCACAGCCCAGCTCGCTCGCCTCCTAACTGCAGACCCTGGGGTCAGCAATTTAACCTCCCAAAGCCTCACTTCCTCAACTCCAAAATGCAGCTAAAAAGACTCCTCTCACAGTCACTTTTAGAATTATTTTTTCCCATCTAAAGCCACTATTTTAAATTGCTAAACACAAATGTTTCCAATGTCTTATCATGAAAATGTTCAAACATACAAAAAAGTTGAAAGAATTTCCATGTGAATGCTGATAAACCCACCACCTCAATTCTATAACTTACATTTTATTATTCTCTAATATCTATCTATCTGCCCATCTCGTTTTTACGCATTTCAAAATAAATTGCAGACACAGTACACTTTGCCCTAAACACTTCATTAACTGGAGTTTGACATTTGTTTATAGTTTTTTGCTTAATAAAATTTACATACAATGGAATGCACAAATCTAAAGTGTACATTCAATGAGTTTTGACAAATGTGTAATTCAAACATTTATCAAGATATAGAATGTTATTATTCTCACCCCAACACTTCCCTCCTGCCCCCTCCCTGACAATCCCAGCCCCAACCCTAACAATCTGAAAACAATCTTCACACATAGCTGCAAGCAAAAGTGTTTGTAAAATTGATTTTCCATAGCTCTTCTATGCAATTAGACAGTCTTCATCAGTGTAAGTGTGCTTCTGGAAAATGCAGCTGTCAGAAACCAGCATTGTGTCAGGAATATTAATTACCTTGCTTTTTGAAATTTGCAGAGTTCTGGATTTGATAATAGGTTCTCTGAGGGCACTGACTCAGTAGTAGAAGGTGTTACTGTTAAGATGTGGAGGCAAAACAGCCCCCAGGGTCGAGGCCAGGAGGTGACCAGGGCCTGTGGAGAACATGGATAGACCAGAGGAAGGAGACCAGTGTGAGGCCTGCATGGAGGAGAGGGCACTCACCAGCAGGAGAAGGTTCCAGGGGGCGTTGCAGGGAAGTGTGGAGAGAAAAATAATCAAGGAAAGGGGGAGAATATTCTGGCGGTCAGCAGGAAGCAGCAGCACAGATGAGGGGAGGTTTTTCCCTGTTACCACTGAGTCACCTCGGACTTATGGTAACCCCGTGTGTGTCAGAGTAGAACTGTGCTCCATAGGGTTTTTTATAATGGCTGATTTTTCAGAAGTATATTGCCAGGCCTTTCTTCCCAGGCGCCTCTGGGAGAACTCGAACGTCCAACCTTCCGGTTACGTCGAAGTGTGTTAGCCGTTTGCACCACCCAGGACTCCTGAGGCGCAGTAGGGCTGTGGTGATGAAGACACCAATAATGCTAGCAGACTCTGACTTAGAACTCACCGTGTGTCAGACATCATGTAAATGTTACAGGCTTCTCACTTAACCCTCACCACGACCCTCCGAGGTAAGTACAAGTCTCATTCCCATTTTACAGATAGGTCAACGAGACCCAGAAAGTCTAAGTGACTTGCCTTAGGTGGCACACCTAGAAAGTGCCAGAGCTAGGATTCAAGCCCAGGATTCCAAGCCTTCTTGCCCTGTGCTTTCTAAGACACAAGTGCCTGTCCTGCACTCAGGCTCCCAGCCAACGCCTGAGTCCCATCCTCTGGATTCTGATTGACAGGGCTGGGACGCAGCCTGGGCATGGGGAGCTCCTTGGATAATCCTAATGTGTGAGGCCTGGGTTGAGGCACACGTGGGCCTCAGCAGAGAAGGTGAGTGGGGTGCCAGAAGGGATAGCAGAGGCTGGAGTAGGGGCACCCTCACTCTCAGAGGCGGCCAGCCTGTCACTGTGCCCCTGATATGTACTGGGTGGCCTCTCCAGCTCAGCCTGAGAGCAGTGCACAGACTGTCCTCCTGGTTCTGCCACCTATCTGCTATCAGCCTTGGCCAGCAGGTGAGGCCAGAACCCATGAACCCACTTCCCCTAGCCCAGCTCCCAGCCCGGAGGGACCACAGATGCTCATGTTGACATGAACACCTCCCCAGGCAGGTGTCACTGTTTGTCCCCATCCCCATCAAACTCTCCTAGGCCCCAGTTGCCTAGAGCTGGGTGACTGAGTCGCCTTCGGCCTCTCCCTTTTCCACCATCAATAACCAATTAGGAAGCAGAGCTGAGGCCTCCCTGACAGCCGTTTGCAGTTCATCCACAGCGACCTGTTTCCCAAAGCCAGGCCTTGGTGGGCAGCAGTGTGCTCCCGTGGGTGGAGCTACAGCTGGAGGTCCTTCTGCCCGGACAGCGTTCCCCTCGACTGGACACCCTACCTCATTATCACCTTTCTTTTTTGGTATTTCGTCCTCATCCAGAAATCTAAGCTCTATGAAAGAAATGAAAGGCCGGCCATATTCCTCTCTTATCCCAGGGGACTCATCCAGACCCTGGCTTATAGCAGGTGCTCAGTAACTGAAATGACCATGGAATAGTCGAATGGTATGGTTGAAATACCTTAACACTTTCCTTAAAGAAAGTACACTGCTTTTAAAGGGCCCACCTGGATAACCAGGATAAGCTCCCTATTTTAAAATCGGCACCCTTAATTCCATCTGCAAGTCTCTTTTGCTGTGTAACATCACACATTCACGGGTTCCAGGAAATGGGGCGTAGGCATCTTTGCGGGCTCATTATACTGCCTACCATACGCCTCCTGGAAGAAGAAAAGGTGCAGGCAGTCACGCAAAGCCAGTTCTTACTCAGAAGCCTTAGTAAGGCTGTGACCCCTTGTCTTATTTGTCTAGGGTTGCCCTAACAAACCACCACAAACTAAGCAGCTTAAAGTACCACAAACTTACTCTCTCACAGGTCTGCAAGTCAGAAGTCCTGGGACAGCACCGCTCACCTGGGTCCTCCCTTAGTCTCAAAGGCCAAAATCAAGATGTCAGCAGAGCTGTGTTCCTTTCTGGCGGCTCTGGGGAAGAACCCACTTCCAGGCTCGTGCAAGTTGTTGGCTGAATTCAGTTCCTTGAGGTTGTAGGGCTGAGGTCCCCATTTTATTGCTGGCTGTCACTGGGGATCTCTCTCAGCCTCTAGAGCCACCTGCACTCCTCATCATGTTGCCTCCCCCATCGTCAAACTAGTAGTGGCGCATTGAGTTCTTCTCCTACTTCAAATCTTCAGCCACATCTCTTCTGCCTGCAGCTGAAGAAAGTGCTCTGCTGTTAAGGGCTCGTGGGATTAGATTGGGCCCACCTGGATAACCCAGGCTGTTGTTTTGTTAGTTACCATTGAGTCGATTCCGAGTCATGGCGACCCCATGTGTTACAGAGTAGAACTGTTCCATAGGGCTTTCTTGGCGGCAATCTTAACAGAGGGAGCCCTGGTGGTGCAGTGGTTAAGTGCTGGGCTACTAATCGAAAGGTCAGTAGTTTGAACCCACTAGCTGTTCTGTGGGAGAAAGATGGGGCAGTCTGCTTCTGTAAAGGTTTACAGCCTTGGAAACCCTATGCGCCAGTTCTACTCTGTCCTGTAGGGTCCCTATGAGTCAGAATTGCACTCGACAGCAGTGGGTTTGGTTTTTGGTTAATTTTAACAGAAGCAGACCGCCAGATCTTTCTTCCATGGTAACAGTCCAGCACAAACCATTTGCACACCCAGAGACCTTCTATTTTAAAGTCCATAACCTTAATTCCATCAGCAAAGTCCCTTTTGCCATGTGATGTCACATATTCACAGGTTCCAGGGATTAGGATGTGGACAGCTTTCTTTGGGTATCATTATACTGCCTACCACACCCCTCTGGAGGAGAAAGATCACAGAACTGGAGGACAGAGACCTGAGGTTTAGGCCTTGAGTCTCAGTTTCCTCATCTGTAGAATGGGGCCATACTAGCACTTCTGTCCTAGGATCATAGGGAAAAGCAACTGCATTTACACATGTAAAGGGCTTATCAGTACCTGGCACACAGTACTGTTATGATGACAGGGGCAGGGTGCACAGGGAAGGGACAGCACTGGACCCTTCCAGTGCTCTGGGACCTCCCAGTGGCTCTGGGATCTGGTCTTCAGCTTGTTAGGCCTAGAAACTGGATTTTCTGTTCACCCAGACAATCAGTGCTAGAGCCAGATTCAAACCCTGGCCCCTCTAGTACTAAAGCCTCTTGCACACCTGTAGATGCTGGCCTCCCTACCTCCTTGGGCTCCATCCTGGCACCTCTTTCGGTGGTAACATACGGCAGGTGTTCCTCTGAGTCACAGCCTATGAGAGGGAGAAACTTGGATTCACAGAATAGTGCTTTTTAGGGAAGTCCTCCCCGTTAAGCCTGTGTGTGTGCACAGCCCTATGAGGTAGGAATGAGTAATGACCATTTCACTGAGGCCCAGAGGGACTAAGGGAGCGGGAGGGTGCTCAACAAGAAAATTGGGCACAGGGTGTTCTATGTACATCACCTTCACAAGACCCTCCAAGTTATCATCTTCATCTCTTAAAGGAGAAAACAGCTCAGAGAGGTGGAGTCACTTACCCAAAGCTCACAGCTGGAAAGGGGCAGGGCCAGGGAAACCCTCCCCTTGTCCATCAGACAATGTTCACCTGCAAGAGGACATGACCTGTGACCGTGAGCTCCTTGCGGGAGCCGAGGGCTTTATAAGGCTGGGCTGGGGCACCTAGTGGAGCAGATCACTGAGAGCTCCACATCCAGCCACTGTCTCTCTCATCTCTGCACAGAACACCTGCCGATGCCCGCTGTCATGGATTAAATTATGTACCCCCAAAAAAGTGTGTATCAATTTGGCTAGGCCATGATTCCCAGTATTGTATGATTGTCTACCATTTT
>NW_004444230.1:1151123-1152191 GCF_000243295.1 Trichechus manatus latirostris | reverse complement strand
ATCAATACATCACCCCACATTCACACACTCCCTGCTCTTCAAACATCAATGTTTGCTAAAATATGCGTCTTCTGAATCTAAGGTCATCTGGTCCATCCACCTCACCCACCCTGCAATGGGACGCAGGTCAAGGGATAGTATCCAGGCCTCTGACCCTGAGGACATGATGGGGGGCACTGTCCCTGGCCCCAGAGAGCTTGTCTCCTGCCTGCCCCTCATGCCCAGCTGAAGAACTGCCCCCCACCTCCACTCCTGCCCTCCACCATGAAGGTCAATACCCTTTCCCTTCCCCCACATACTTGACAACTGACTGATGAACACTAAGTGATGGGGTGGGGCAGGGGTGATGGGTTGTTCCTGTGCCCAACCCCGATTCCTCCCATGTCGGGGGGGGGAGCCTGGCTTCCTGGGGAGGAAGGCCCCGAGGGCTTTATAAGGCTGGGCTGGGGCACCTAGTGGAGCAGATCACTGAGAGCTCCCTGTCCAGCCACTGCACCACCCACTGCCCCAGCTCTGCAGGTGAGAAAGCCCTGGGTAGGGGGTTGGGAGGGCAAGGTTGGAAGAGGGTTGGCAGGACCCCTCTCCCCCCATCAAAGTACCAGGCCGCTGGCAATAGTCTAGGGCCCGTGACTCTGTGACTTCAAGGTGAGGACCCTTCCCTTAGCCCTGGGCAGAGCTAGGTCCTGGGTCTCACCTTTAGGACCCACCCTGCATTCCCAACCTGTGGGAATCAGCCCTCCAACTTGTCCTGCTGCTCTAGCCAGGGCCCTGCCCTGCCCCTCTCACTCCACTCACCCCAGCCCTGGAAGGTGAGGAGGATAAGGGCTAGTCTTTCCATTTCTCAGGTGTGAAAACTGATCCCAGAGTCATCCAAATTAGGAGCAGAGCTGGGCCTGGACCCCACAGCTCCTGGATCCCAACTCAAATCTTTACAAGAATTTTTCTTGATGATGGAAATGTTTCATATCTGTGCTGCCCAATATGGTAGCCACTAGTCACATGTGCTCTTGAAATATGGCTAGTACAACTGAGGAAAAGAATTTTTCATTTTAATTAATTTAAAGAGCC
>NW_004444230.1:1145484-1146815 GCF_000243295.1 Trichechus manatus latirostris | reverse complement strand
TTCTCTATCACAGCCTAATATTTTCTTCAGAAGCACATTTCAAAATCTGTGGTTGTTGTGGTTGCCAGCTGATTGTCTGCCTCCCCACTTGACCGGAAACTCTGAGAGAGTGGGGGCCACATATGCCTTCTTCACTGCTGTATCCCCAGTGCCAAGAACAATGCCTTGCACACAAGAGGTACCAGTAAATATTTTTTAGATAGACCGGTGAGTGGCTAGAGCAAGCGCTTGTTGATGTTTCTCCCACGTTTCCGCATTGTTGTTGGGCATGTTGACAGTATCCTACCACATGTACACGCTACTACCCAGCGGAGGGCTGTCTCTCAGCCCAAGTGCAAGGCAGGCTACAAGTGATGGGGAATTAATGCTTCCAGAAGCAGCCCTGAGTCAATAACAGGTGAGAGTTGGAGGATTAATAACACCGCTCCCTCACCCCTCAGAAGGGATAGCCAACTCTAAGTTGTGTTCTGCACCGTCTCCCAGAGCTCCCCATCAGGACTGAACTCCAGTTTCCCACTTGAGTAACCTGTTCAATGACACATCCTTTATTGTCTTCCTTCCCTTCCCTGTTTCACTCCCTCACTCCCCTACTGGTGCTTCTTGGGATCACCACCCAGATAAACTACTTGCTCTTCAAATCCTTGTTTCAGAACTGACTTTTAGGGGAACTCATCCTAAGACCTTATGGTGCCGTGTCCCTGCTAGCCATAACACATAGGGCCAGGAACCAAGGGGTGGAAGTAGAAATGGCCCCTCTCACCATCACTCCCAGGGGCCCACCTCAGGAATTTGTGCTTCCTGTCCCCATAATTTTAGGCTCTGCTGGACTAAAGATGCTGGTTCTGGGGCAGGGAGTGGGAGGAATGCTTCCACCAGGGAATACAGTAAAGATTTTCCTAAACCTAAACTTACAGCTGCTGTGTGATCATTTTTGGCTCTTCATGCCAGTAGACCAGCAGGTAAAGAAAGGTCAATTACTATCAGTGATTATTGACCTTGATTAGCATGAGGAGCTAAGATCACTGCCCCCTAATGTGGACAGGAAGGAGTACATCTAGAACTTAGGGTATTCACTGGGGTGCCATCAAGGAATCCTTGGTGCTTCTGCCTGGTGGTAATCATAAACGGGCAATTACAGCAACCGTGGCCTGACAAGGGCATGGTAACTAAGGGTTCAGAACTTTCAAGAATGAAAGTCTAAGTTACTTCACCAGCAAAGCAACCTGGACCAGCTGAAGTGCTGGCCAAGGATGAGGGGAATCTAAAATTGATTAGAGGAAGGAGATGATAAATATCATTTGTGGCTTCAGGGCCAATACCAGCAGTGTGGA
>NW_004444230.1:1135592-1144162 GCF_000243295.1 Trichechus manatus latirostris | reverse complement strand
CTCCCTAACTTTGCCTCACCAAAGCACACATGAGCACATGCACCCCCCCCACACACACACACACACACGCACACGCACACACACACTCCCTGAGAAAGACAGATGGAGACCAGGCCAGGTAGCAAACAGCTCCTTTATTTCCTGCACCAGCAAACACACAGGCTGACAAGCAACAGGAGACTGAGAAGCACTGTGGGGAGCAGAGCAGGTACCGACGGAGGGTCCTGAGCCCCAGACCCCAGCTGTTTACGAGTAAGGGGCAGGAAAGGAGAGAACATCTGGAATGAGAAACTGAGGCAGGGGAGTGACTAGGCCTGGGAAGGGGAGCCTGGACAGTCACAGGTCACAGGCCGGGGGGAGGAGGGCACACTGCCAGGTAGAGGGACTCCTCACCCACACATAGAGACACTTCTGGCTAAAACTGTAACTAGGGCCTGAGAAGAAAGTACAGAGAATGGGGAAAGAGGGGTCAGGTCCCTAAAAGTCAACAAGGACTTGGGAGCTACCTTTGATTTGGGAGTAAAGGGGTGAAGGGTATGCTATTGGGGCACTCAGAACAACCTCCTACACTGGGGCCTGAGCCTCCCCACAGCTCGGTTGTGCCCAGCTCAGAGCTGGGTCTGGTAGCTAGTGGGTCTCCCCCTAGGCTTCTTCTGCCCCCTGGGCCACCATGTGATCCAGGCCCAGCAGCCGCAGCTTTTGCACCAGCTGCAGAATGAGGGCCAAGCTTCCTTCAGCCTGTCCCAGAAGAGGGTTGAGGCTTGGGCCCTCAAGCTGTGGCCCAGGTTCATCAGGACAGATGGAGGGCTGGGGACAGACAGGGGGTCTCGTTTAGGAAAAATGGGAAAGAGGGTCTGGGGCAGGTGGGGCTTGGCCAGGCAGTGGAAGGAGGGGGCTCATGCTATCTGTGGGGCCTCTGCAGACTGCTGGGAAACAGCAAAGCCTGAACAAGAAGTGGGGTGGATGTGAACTGGGAGCCTGAGGACCACAGGCCTGGCCTGGGCAGCAGGCAGGGGCTAGGGCCTGGTCAACTGTATCAGAAGGAGACAGAGAGCTACCACTGATGGTTATGCAGGCTGCCCACTGCCTGGCCATAGAGGTCATCATTCATTTATAACCTGCACAACCTTCCACAGCAGCCCTGTGAGATCATGAGACCAGCGCTGTTCCACCTAGCCATCACAGTGTGGGCAGGCCAGAGGTGAAGGCCATGGTGGAGGCTTCCAATAGGCTATGAACTTCAGAGCTGTCCCAGCAGGACAGTAGGGCAAACGGGCACTAGAACAGGATCAGAGGGGAGGGCTAGGCCGGGGAAGGCCCTATGGAAAAGCAGTAAAGAGAACGGGCTCAGATCCACTCCAGCTGAGTGACCTTGAACTTAGTGACTGTAGCTCTCTGAACCTCAGTTTCCTTACCTAATAAACAGGGATAATAATACCTACCTACCTACAGGGGTGTAGGATTAAAGGAGATAATTAATGCAAAGGGTTAGACCCTTAGCTCAGGGTCCAACCCGTGTACGTGTCAGTAAGTCATCGATGAGATCACCGTGAGCTCCTTAAAGGCAGTTCCCACTCCACCTCGCGTACGGCCAGCACTCATTAGGTATGGCTCACCAACCTTTGGGGTTTTCTAGCTGGGGGAGGTGACCCTGACCCACCCCGCCCCGACCCTGCAGGAGACCCTAGCCCACCTTCAGACTCACCCAGGAGACTGGTCTGACTGTGGCCCTTGCTGGCAGAGTCCTTCATCCCAATGGCCTGGGTGGCCCCAGAAGGTCCCTCTGCCTCCCATGCCCTGGGAGGGTTGTTGGCCCTGTCCTCCTCCAGCCTCCGAAAGTCCTGGGTGGGCACCCCAGGCCACTGCTCCACGATCCCGCCCCCCCATGTTTGTTTTGGCCTGCTGCTGCCACTGCTGCAGGGTTGGGGAGCCTTGGGGATGGGGAAAGCAGGGTGGGGGAAAGGGGTGGGCAGAGACAGGAAGCTGAGGTGCAGTGGGGGGCTGCAGTCCCAGCCCTGACCCCCAGCCCAGCCCCCAGGAGAAAGGGGGTAGACAGCTGGACTTCTATGCAAATTTCATGTAAATGAGCATTGAGGCCATAGTTCCCACTGAGGGGGCCCTGAGGTGCCTATGCAAATCAGCACACTAGGTGGGGCCTGGCTGAGGTAAGTAAGCACTTGGGGAGCTCACCCACCCTTGCCTTTCATCGGCTTGACAGTCTGCAGCTTGTCCGGCTGGCTGGAGGGAGGCCCCCACGGGAGCACTCACCTTTCTGGAGCATCTTCTGCCTCAGCTGCTGCCTGCAATGGGCATCCTGCCAGTTGGCCAGCTGCTGGAGGACATACTTCATGTCCAGGTGAGAGGGGCCCAAGTTGCTGGCCTCCATGGCTGAGGCGACCACATTCATCTGAGTTGCCTCATCCAGATCCGGCTCCACCTCCTCCCAGGCCTCAGCCTCCTCCGCCTCCAGCTCAGCCTCGTCCATCACCCCCTCCTCGGGTGGCACCACCTCCTCTGAGGCCCCCAGCTCCTCCTCAGGCACTAGCTCCGCCGCATGCACGAAATCTTCCGGTGGCACAAAATCCTCTGCGGGCGTCAAGCTCTCCTCAGCCTCGAACCTCTGTTGCTGCTGTCGTTCCTCACGGTAGCATTGCTTGTATCTGGGCAGAGAGACAGGAAAGTCTTTCCATGGCACCACAAACCAACTCCAGCTGGAGCCCCCAGCCACCCGCTTCCACACTCCTAGGACGTCTCCCACAAAAGGGCCTGAGGAGGGAAGTCCAACCACCAGCCGGCCCCCACTCCAGCCCCTCTGTGAGCTCTCCTGCCCCTCCAGTCTACACACAAACCCTGATGGCTAATCTCCAGCTCTGTCCCTGCCAGGGGAGAGGGGAGCTGGGTACAAGCTTCATGGCTTCAAATTACCCAGCACCTGTTCCTGGGGGAGAGAGGAGGATTGGCCCCCAAAAGTACATGGGCCCTGCCTTCCCCTAGCACCCCTCCCCTGCTGCATGGAAGAGACAAGCAGGGATAATACCGCATCAGCCTCCCTCCTTCATGATTTAACCTTCACTTCCCACCTCACAGCTAGTTGCCATAGGAACAAGTCCATTTTAGTAACGCTCAGACAGGTCAAGTGATTTGCCCAGGGATAAACAGCCAGTAAAGGGATCAAGTTGGGACTCCGTCCCAGGTGTTCCCAGTTTCTAGGCCAGTGCTTATTCGCCTCTCAGCTTCTGGTCGGCTGAAGGAAAGGCGTCCGTCCCCATTCAGAGCACCCTTAAATCAGGCGGCCACCTATGGGGCAAGATTTGAGGGAAAAGGGGGCAGCTCCTTCCCAGAACAGCTCTCATCCCCGCAGCCCAAAGAGCGGGGACTTCTCCATGGGTGTAGGGTCACAGAGCCAGCTGTAGGGAGTCATCTGGCTGCTGGAAGGTGAATGCAGATGATGGAAGATCCCCTGGCAAGCTTACCCTAGGTCTGAAGGCTTCCTTGCCATTCTTTCACAATTCCTTCAACAGAGAAAAGGGCCTTCACTGTACAGAGGCAGAGGAAGCCGAAACCGCCAAGCCCCTGGAGCCCAGCCATGCAAAAATCCCAGGGAGAAATGACAGCCCAAGACCACGCGGACAGAGAAAAGGGTGGTGAGTGGAAGAGGTTGGGCAGTGAATGGCTGTAGGGGAGCAGGAGGAGGGGCACCATGGGAAAAGGAAGGTTAGAGGGTTAGAGGGTGAGGGCAAGCCCTCGCCCTGCCATGGGAACCGTGCCTCCCCCCGGGGGCCGGTGGGGGGCAGGCAGGGGCTGGGCATCTCAGTAATGCACCTTTCCATAAAAAACACGGGGTCTGATACGATCCTTCTTATAGACGTTCTGAGCTCCTCAGCCAGGGCCTCCTGGAAGCCAGGGAGTGCCTCCTGCAGTGGAGAAGGGGGACATTACCAGAGGACCCCTATAGAACCCCACCACTCATCCAGGCACAGAACAGGGCTAAGGGTAGAAACCAGCCAGCAGGGCCGAGACATACAGAGCACCCAGACGTCAGGGTGCCTGATCCCTGAAGGGTGTCTAGGGGAAGGTGGACAGCCATGGGAGGGTCCTCACCAGCGGCATGGTGTATGTGTAGTGGATGACAGAGCCAGCGGACACCTGGGCTTGCTGGCGGAGGGTCTTCACCTCCTCCTGGGCCTCAGTCAGCATGCCCCCACACTCCATGTACTTCTCCCGCAGGTCCTGCAGCTGGGACCCGCCCACAGGCTCACCCAGGCCCACCAGCCCAGCACACCTCTCCCACCCTCTCCCCTGGGGGAGGTAAGAGAGAAGAGGCCTGGACTCCAGACCCAAAGAGTAACATGCAGGGTGCCCTGCCACCTGCCAGGCCCTATGCCAGACACTGAGGGTGCAGAAAGGGACACGATCTCATCCCTGCCTGAGAGGTGCTGTCTTCTCATGACAGCCAGGCAGCTGACCATGACCTTGGGTCGCTGCTCTGTGCCAGGGGCTCACAAGGGCTGGGGCAGAAGTCAAGGAGGACCTCACCTCTTCCTGGAGCTGCATCTGGATTTCCTTCTCCGATGCCAGCTGCTGCTGCAACTTCTCAATCTCGGCCCCATACTGGAAGGACCCAAGACCAGTGAACCCCTGCCAGAACCTCCCCCACTCCCGTGCACCCTCAGCTTCTAGAAAGTCTTCCCAGTACATTAGTAAGTCTTTGGCAGCCCCTTAAGTAAGAAGTCACACAAGAGGTCAAATAAGGCAGGAGAGTCCTGCAGCCTGGTTCCTGGCAGACCTTGTGACACTCTCTGGACCTTGATCTCCTCCTTGGTGTAATGAGGGGGCAGGATGAGGGGCTCCCTGAGGTCTCTTTCAACTCTGACTTTGACATGGAGAAGGGCAGTGGGCCTGGCTGAGCTGGGAGTTGAGGGCTCCATGAGAAGGGGGCTTGGGTCCCGTGGGGCCAGGACAGGAGGAGGGGAGCCATGCACACATCCCCACTCACCAACTGGCAGCGCTGCTGCAGTGTCATGACCTGGGCCCGCAGCTGGCCGACCTCCCTCTGCTGCTGGTCATGGTTTTCCATGCTGAGCGCCAGTACCTCAGACAGCTCTGCCATCTGTTGGCTGGCCTCCGCTGAGGAAGAGCCAGGCAGGGAAGGTCAGTCCTCACTCCCCTGGCTTTCGGGGACCAGTTCTGGTCCTCCCAAACTCCTCTACTCACCCCTACCCCTCAGCTCCTGAGGAGTTCCAGAGGGTTCCACAAGGCTTAGCATTTCTCAGTCAGGTCTTCTTTCCACATATGTTTATTGGCTGACCCTGGGCTGGACACTGGGGTGAGCAGTCAGTGTGACCTGGTCCCACCTGCACTGAGCTCGAGTCTAGTACAGAAACAGCTGGGAAAAAGAAATCACAATAATGTACAGCATGGGCTAAGAAGGTGCAGGTATAAAAGGTGTACAGGGCATATAGCTGCGGCACCCAGCCTAGCCTTGTAAGGTCTGGGGAGGCTTTCTGGAGGAAGGGACTGCTAAGCTAAGACCTCTGCAGGGCAAGTGGGGCTCGGCCAGGCAAAGAAGGGAGGACACCAGCCCAGACAGAGTGTGGAAAGGCCCAGAAGCAATCATCACAAGACATAGGAGGTGAATGGCTGGGCCCAGAGCACAAAGACAATGGTAGGGAGGCTGGGATGCACCCTTTGGCCAATAAGAAACTATTTTGAAGAGTTTTAGGCAGAGGAGTGACATGATCAGATTAGTTTACTCATTCACACTGTGTGCAGAAGGGCCTGAAAGGGCAGAAGTGGAGGCAGGGGAGCCAGTGAAGAGGCTACTGCAGTTGTTGAGGTAGCCTGGGTAAAGGTAGTGGGAGTGGCGAGAAGGAGGAGACTTGAGCAATGCCTGAGAGGTAGAAGCAGCAGAACGTGAGGGCTGGCTCCTATTCCAGGGCCTGGGGGCTAGGGGGGTTATTCAGGGAGCTGAGAAACCCAGGGAAGGAAGGTCAGGTTGGGGTGAGGGGAACAGCATGAATTTGGCTGCTGCCACCTTGGGTCTGCATTTCCCCAGCTAGACTTGAGCTCCCCAGGGGCAAATGCCGTGCCTCCCTCACTCACAGTGCCTAGGACAGAGCCAGGCACAACCGCTGCCTAATGCATGATTCTGAACTGCCCCCGCCCCACTGCGTTGGGGAGTCAGGTCTTTGGCAGCTCTTGGCTCCATCCCTGCCTTGCTTCCACGCTCCTCCCTTCCCTCACCCCAAATAACAGTAACAGACAGGCTTAGAGAATACCCAGAGCTTCTGTATAGCATTTTACAATTTGCACAAAGCTCTTCCTTAGCTGTTGCTTCTCTTGATCCTTGTAACCCCTGGAGAGCTCAGCAGGGCCGAGACCCAAGATAATGAATGCCCATTTTAAAGATGAAGGTAGTATGGTTCAGAGAGGTCAAGGAAGTTGCCCAAGCTCACACAAATAGGAAGTGTCAGAGCTGGGACTTAAATTTAGGTGTCCAGACTCCAAATCCTGAGTCCTTCCTTCCACTCTTAGGGAACATCCCCTCCCCCAAGTTACAGCATCACGTACAAAACTGCTCCACACATTCCAGAATGAGCATCTGCTCCTCCTCCTCCAAGGTGTCAAGTTGGGCGGCCTGGAGGGAGGGAGAGAGGAAGGGGCAGGGGTGTCAACTCCCCCCACCCCCGCCTGTGGGGGTGCCCCCCTCTCTGACCCTCACCTCCTCTCTCAGCTGATTGTTCTCCTTCTCCAACAGCCACAGCTTCTGCTGCAGGGCTTCCAGCTGTGGACAGTGGTGCAGCGACTCCTTCAGCGGAGTCCTAGTGGAGGGAGTGATGGGAGTTGGCGTGCAGGGAGTGGGGGTATCCAGGTACCAAGCCACTCAGGTATTCCCCACCTAGGCTAAGTGTGGCAGTCCCAATTCATCCCAGCAACACGGCCGGCAGGCACACTGTCTGTATTCCTGTATATAAATGGCGAAATTGAGGCTCAGAGAAGGGACCGCCCAGGTGCAAAGGTAGGACACTCACGGCTTGGGGGCATCATGGGAATAATCACACTGCTGATCTTCCTCTTCTTCCTCTTCCTCATTCTCTCCCACCTCCTCCTCTTCTTCCTCCTCCTCCTCCTCTTCCTCATCATCAGAGTCTGAGTAGAGCTGAAGGAGGTCATCCCGCAAGCTCACCTGGTGTCTGAGGTGTAAAATCTGGCAGGATGGGAGAGAAGCCCTGAGTTGGGGAGCTGGCAGGGCAGGATGCCAGGTCCTCGCATGAGGGGACTATAGGTAGGTCTAGAGATGCCACACTTCTTCCTCCTACCCTCCGCCCATTACCTCCTCCCTTGCCGAGCCCAGCATGGCTTCCAGCTTGCTGTTCTCCTCCATCAGAGCACTGTTCTGTTTCAGCAGGGACTGGCTGTACTCAGGTCCCGCTCTCTCTGCAGGGGGACCACCCCCAAGAGGAATACTTTCCTGATTCCTGGGGTCTCCCAAACAGGTAGGAGAAGCTGGGGGACACAGGGATCAGAGGGAGGCTAGACCACCAGGGGAAACCCTTCCAATTCCCTAGTTCTCCAGGGCACTAGATCAGGGTCTGCCATTAACCTGACTCAATTTCCCCTTATGGAGAAAGAGCAGATCAGACCAGATGGGCTTAAGAGCTCTTCCAGCCTGGACACCCCACTCTGCTGCTTTCCATGAGAGGCACCCCAGAGAGGTGGCCAGGCAAGAGAGAGACAGGAGTCCTACCCCACAGGACAGAATCAAAATGAGGGCCTGGGGCTGGCCTGGGAAGGGAAGGCAGCACGCACCTCCTCCAGTAAACTTAACATCACTTGGACATCTTCCTGGGTGATCTTCTTAACTGGTGGGGGTCGGTCAGAACACAGCACTGTAGGAGGAGGCAGGGCAATGAGAAAAGGCCCAACCAGGTCAGGGAAAAGGAGATATATGCCTCCCCCAGCAACACATTCCTTCCTGTCGTATCTCCAGTTTTCCCTCAACAAGGCCATCAGGCTGCTCCCTACCTGCCCTCAATATCCTCCCCACACCCTGTCAGTACTCAGTACTCCCATGGCCACTAGACTGAGCCTCATTTTTTTCTGGAGAGGCTTGGGTGGGGCATCTGCATCACTAGGGTTGGGGTCACCCAGTGCGGTAACTCATGGTGTCACTCTCCCCACGCTAATTACTACAATATTGTAGCTAAAACACCAGAAAATTTGACAAAATCAGCGACTATAAAAACACTGGCAGCAACGGGAAACAACAGAGCTGAGCATGCCCACAGGAAACCACGTAATTGGAAGCTGTCATTGTAATTGGGTAATAATGACAGCTCTGACCAGAGCAGAATGAGAAGATTCAAAAAGTAAATTAGCATAGAGTTTTACCCTTGTAGGTATATCGATACATGTCATCTGGGCTTACAAAAAACATTTATTTTTATTTTTGGAAAAACATTTTTGTTGCAACTAACTACAGGGCTATTTTTATAAGAAATAACAATTTTTGCTGAAACAATGGACAAAAATTTTGCAAACATTTTGGTGTCACCCCCTCTGACAGTGTC
>NW_004444230.1:1133359-1134619 GCF_000243295.1 Trichechus manatus latirostris | reverse complement strand
GCCGATATAGGCAGCCGGCGTCTTCCAGATGCCCGCCGCCTTGTCAGTCCCCATGCCGGCAGCCGGGGCACCAAAGGGCCCTTGGAATATTAAGCGGGTCCAGGGCGCGTTCGAGTGGCCGAGCACAGACTGGACATCCCCCTGGACGGCCGAGAATGAGGACGCGCGCGGGGCTCCTGCCTCGGAGGCCGGGCAATCACCGGCTGGGGGTCCTGACCCCGGTCGGGACTCGGGGGCTGCGCCGGCTGCGGGTCCAGCCCCGGGTGGCTGCGCGGGGGCGGGGGTGGTCTTAGCTGAGGGCTCAGGAGCTGGGCTGGCTGCGGGCGGGGGTGCGGGAGTGCCTGCGGCTGGATCCGCGGAGCCGGGGCCGTCCCCAGCGAAGGCCTGCTCCGTCTCGTGCGGACGCATCTTGAGTCCGCAATCGGCTGCTGCAGCCCGGCCTTTATAAACTATGTCTGGCGGGGCGGCCGCCGGGCCGTACCACGCGCTGGGAGGGGACGACTGAAGAGCAACCAGTAATGCGAGGGACAGAGGGGCGCGCGGAGGGGACGATTGTGCCAGAACAGACGGAAGAAACAAGCAAATGGCACGAAGAAGAGTCGAATGGGGGTTCCAGCTGGTTCTGTGGACTTGGGTTCGGAGAAAAGGATATCTCCCCCCTCTCCACCTCTGGAGAATGGTTCCACCCAAAGCTGCCGCTGCTTCCCGGGAACTCCGGGACACCGACTCGCGCGGGTCGCTAGTAGGGGTTCGAAATACACTCCCACCGTGGGGATTTTCGGTTGCCTTCCCTGATGTCTTTCCACCCACCCACCAGCCAACCCAACTTTTTAAATATGGTCTGAGGTGATCTGACTGAGAGAAATCCAAACTCCAGGACGGCTTTCACCTCCTTGCCCAGCTTGGCGCGTCGTATTGCCTTTCCTCGTGCTTTGCCTCCTACTTCCCTTTTCCCGCCTCTTGTCAACTTGGCAAACACCTGTTCTTCCGAGAGACCCAGCTTTAACGTCCCCTTCCCGTGAAGACTCCTCTGACCCCTGTAGTGATCAGTGTCTGTCTCCAAGACCAGACCTGCGCCCCCTCAGGGCGGAAACCATGTCCTTGGTACGCAGCACAGGACCTGAATCCCAGGAGGGTCTCCCCCGGTAAGTGCTGAATGAACTGTGGAACCTCACAGGAGTCCAGTGGCTATGTCTGTGCCTTTAGACTGGAGGAACCTACAGGCCAAAAAGAGGGCTGTGGCCCTGATTCTTTTCAAGC
>NW_004444230.1:1118609-1122495 GCF_000243295.1 Trichechus manatus latirostris | reverse complement strand
GGCATAAATCAAAGTATAAAAAATTTTTTGATCCAAAAACATTTAGATAAAATTTTTTAAATAAAAGTATAAATAACTAGATGGAATACTAATTATTTTATCTTGTTGATTGTATCTTTTAAGCCAATTGATATTCTTTCTGGGACAAGGTTGTATAGACATGTTTTAACATTTTTTAGTGGAAGATTTACTTCAATAATTGTTTTTTAAGAGAGCAGTTTTAGGGTTATAGATGATAGCTTATTTTTAAGACTTATTTTAATAACTTATGAAATCTCACTGTTGGATTCCACCCCTCATTCTGGCTCAGTGCCATTTCTTGGGGCAGGGGCCTTGGTTATGCCATTTAACACACTACCCTCCCCTGCCACCAGGCTGGTGCCTGTCACTCTGGTAGCTCTGTCTCTGTTGGTGTTATTGATAGAAACGTTGAAATGTAGAAATGTTGACCATGGCAGACAGCAGGCAGAGCTCTTCCTCCAGGCTTCCTATTCATCAGGGTGTGCGTGTGCGCGCGCGTGCGCGCGCGTTAGCATGGCGATCCCATGCACAATGGGAGATTGCCAGGCCTTTCTTCCTAGTCTGCCTTAGACTGGAAGCTTTGCTGAAACATGTTCAGCATCACAGCAAACCTCAAGCCTCCACTGACAGATGGGTGGTGGCTATGCTTGACGTGCATTGGTTGGGAATTGAACTCAGGTCTCCTGCCTGGAAGGTGAGAATACTACCACCACTGCCCTCATTCCCCGGGTAGAGCTGCTCAGTCAAGTCAGCCCATCACCCAAGCCTATGTTTTCCCTCTACTCTGCTGACTTTGTCTGCTCCTTCGCTGAAACCCAGACACTCAGAGCTCTTCTGTCTCCCTGACCAACCCTGCCAAAAAGGAAGCAAGGTTAGTCTGGGGAGACTCTTTCTAGTTGTGGCAGACACGATTGGTGAGCTACCCAATATCTTGTATTTACCCTTTTCTTCCTTACTGGCAGAACCCTGGTTTTTATCAAGGGGGCAATGTGTGCAGAGAATATACACCTTGTCCTCACTTATCGACTATCTCATTATCCAACATTTTGCATTTATGACAATAGTAAAAAATCTACTATCTGACTATTTTGCACAGTAATGATGTATGTCTGGCAGTAACAAACACCAAGGTGCGAGGCAATAGTAACTCTGGCTTTGATGGTTAAGGTTATGTGTCAGTTTGTCTGGCCCATGATTCTCAGTGGTTTGGCAATTATGTAATGATGTAATCCTCCTCCATTTTGTGATCTGATGTGGTCAACGTCCATTTTTGCATAACACCAATTTCATATAATGACCTGGTCTTTGGAACCTAGCCATGTCAATAGATGAGGAGAGGGTGTATTCAATTTCCCAGCTTCCCTTGCAGCAAGGGATGGTCATGTGACATAGTTCCAGCCAATGTCCAGATATGTCCCTGGAGTGGACATCCCTTCTGGAAAACCAAAAGGCAAAGCCTCTCTAGGAAAAAGCCCTTTGCCCCTGTCCTGCCTGGAATCACTATATTTCCTCATTTCATCCTCAAGTTTGATAGACAGAGCAGGCATTATCCCCATTTTACAGATGAGGAAATCGACATTGAGAAGTGAATTGACTTTCTCAAGTTTACAGGGCTCAGATAACTCCTACATGAAAACCAGAGTGGTCGACTTTTATCCATTGATATTAATTTGCCTCAGGTTTCTTTTTTCGGCCTGGTTGCCAGGAAGCTCAGAGCCTAATGTGAAGCTCAGGCTCATCCAGAACTAACCTTTAACTTTGGCATTTTGCTTTTTCCTCCTTTCCCTAGTCCCCATTGCCTGTTATGAGGCTTGAGAGAGCTATCTTTTCTTGTAAGCTGTCTCAAGCTCTTTTTTTAGAAAGATGGAAGGGGAGGGGCACGTCAGGTATGCTTTGTTAGTCTCTCCAGATCTTCTTTCCACTCTGCTCTGGGCAGCAGGAGACAAGTGCCTGGACCACATCCATTGACTCCTTGACCCCCTGGTTTCTGCTTGGGTTTAGCCAATGAAGAGCACCAATAGGAGGGGAGTGAGGTCCCTGTGGGTAGCCACAGGCTAGCTGCACCCCTTGCCTGTCAGGAAGCCTCGTCCACAGTCTTGTGCCAGGTAATCACTCCCTCCCTTCCTGCCCCAGGCTAGGGGTGCTGAGGCCACTATAAATGACCTGGACACTGCCCTCTCTCTTTTGGTTTCCTACACCTGTCCACACCTTTGTAAATTGTGCCTTTACTAAATTCTTCTCAAATTACCCAATTTGAGTGTTTCCTGTTGGGGCCCTGACTGCTACGCAGAGTAGATAGTGCATTGTGAAAACACCTTCTGGGATCTCTTAAAGCTCCGTCACGTCCCCCCACCCCCCACCACAGCTCCCATCGTGGATGCTCAGCATGTCTGCCTCAAACAGCCACCTCCTCATTGAGGTCTCTGCCACATCTGTTATGGATTAAATTGTGTCACCAAAATATGTATTGGAATCCTAATCCCTATTCCTGTGGATGTAATCTAATATAATGTAATCACTTTCCATAACACAATCTGACATAATCAATCATTTGAGGTCATACCAGTGCAGGGTGGGTCCTAAACCTAATCACTTTGGAGTTATACATAAAGCGCAGCATAGACACAGACACAAGCATGCACAAACAGGGGAGGACAGACAGCATCGGAGGACTGTCTACAAACCAAGGAGCCAAGGACTACCTACAAGGAAGGAATAGACTGGCTGGGAGCCTGATTTGGACTTTTAACCTCTAGAACTGTGAGAAAATAAGTTTCTGTTCTTTAAAAACCCCCAATTTATGGTATTTGTATTACAGCAACACTAGGAAATGAAGACAATGTCCCACTGCTCCTCCATGAATGAGCCCAAGGCAGGCGAGAGCCACAGGTTCCATGCTGTGTTCTCAGGTTTGCCAGATGGAGTACCCAGGCCTCCCCAGGAGGGAGAAGTCGGGGATATCGGTGGGGAACCGTCACATAAGCAAGTTCTACCAACATGATGGGTGGAATAATAGCTGCGTATAGGGCATTAAGGAGCATAGAGGAAGAGGCCTGGCTGGGCTGGTGGTAGAGGTAACCCCAGAAGTGGCCCCAGAGTGATGCCTGAGCTGGATCCAAATGAATAAGCAGGTGAAGGCATTCCAAGCAGAGGGAAGGGCATGAAGAAAGAACGAGAGGCAAGAACCAGCGGGGAGGATGCTGGCTGTCATTTGGTGTTGCCTGAGAGCAGAGTGGGAGGCAGGTGGCCAGGACATGGGGGATGTGACACCCAAGAGAGATGTCAAATGTGTACTACGATTGTCCTGTGGGGTCGGGTGGGGTGGGGAGGGAGGGTGAGAGGCCATCAAGGAGGTAGCCTGTTAGAGAGAAGAATAAGGCCTGGGGTCCCTGAAGGGGAGACTCACCCTCAGTCATCTCTTCACTCCTCACAGCCTCCTAAGATTCTAAGTTGGAGCCCTACGAATGTGTATTTGGTTAAGATGACTCCTGTTCCTCAAACACCTGTTTCTCCCCAATTCCCCTCTCCTTGTCTTTCTCACACTCACACTCACACACACACACACACACACACACACACACACACACACACAAGGTAACCATGAGGACACACAGAACCCAGCCATGGGGAACTATGGGGATCCCCTCATCTCTCCCACCTCACTCCCTTAAACAGCCTCCACTGGATCTGTGTGTTATTTTTATTTTCTTTGCTTTGGTCTATACAAAAAACCAATAACCAAAAACGTAAAGCCATAATAATAAAACTCTTCATTGGGACCTCCCCTAGCTCCCCCCTCCATGTGCAAGAGGTAGGGGGGCAGTTTGAAACAGAAAGGGGAAGAAGCCCCTCACCGCATCGCACA
>NW_004444230.1:1116990-1118047 GCF_000243295.1 Trichechus manatus latirostris | reverse complement strand
GGCGTGGGGTCAGCAGGAAGTCATGGCGGCTCCCTCCCTACTCAGGCACCGTCCTGCCTGGCCCCATCACCTGCAGCTGAGGCTCTCAGATGAGGACCTGCCCCTGGGGGCGGAGCAGACACAGAGGGTCGGGCTCAGCAGGCCTGTGTCCCCTAGAGGCTCACCACCACCCACAGCAGGGGCTGGGTCTCTTTCCTTAGAAGGGGCTGGAAGGAGCAGGACTCCCCCCCACCAAGCAAAGATACTAGAACAAGGCAGGGTGGGGCATGCCTTCCATGGAGAAGCTCAGCAGCCACACTCATTTCCCTCGAAAAGGAGCCAGGGTTTCAGCACAGAAATGGGAGGGACTCCATGAGAAGGGCCTCAGGAAGTCTGAAGGGAAGGGAAGCAAGGAGGGAGGGATGTGCTGTACTGGGGGTCGAGGCAGCTAGGCCAGCATGTGGTCTGCAGTGGGGTAGGGGGGCCTGAGGCCGTCGCTGTAGGTGTCGATGGGGTAGTCCCCGTCCATGTCCATGTGCATCTCCAGGGGGTCCAAGGGCACATCACTCGAGTACATGGGGCGGTAGGTGACATCCATGTCTGGGGAGGAGAAGGGGGCTCCATCCAGGGGTCTGCAGGCCACCCTCTGGGTGGGGGTCTGGACAGCCCTCTGCCACCTCCTCTACCTCTGCACATGCTCAGTGGGCCTGACCCCCACCCCTAACTCCCATATCCCAGACTGGCATACCCACGGATACTACCCAGGGCCTGCCACTGGCCGTTTGGCTGTTGGGACACAACCTGTCTCCCTCCCTCACACCCACACAGCCCTGCTGGGCTTTCTAGGGCCGTGAGGAGTATGCACACACTTACCATCTGCATAGGGTTCATTGATGGGGATCATGCTCTGGGCCTGAGGACAGAGAACAACATTGTGGGGGTGAGGGAGGGGAACACACAGCTCTGGGCTAGATACGGGTAGGGGGCAGAGAGAGATGCTTCTTAAAAGGGGGCCAGGGGAAAAGCAAAGACCCCTTGAGGGATGACAAAGTGGGGCCACCCAGTACCCTGATGAACT
>NW_004444230.1:1080751-1116641 GCF_000243295.1 Trichechus manatus latirostris | reverse complement strand
GTGATCTGTGATCAGTGATCTTTGATGTTACCATTGTAATTGTTTGTGGGCACCAGAAACAGCACCCATATAAGACAATGAACTTAATCGATAAATGTTGTGCGTGTTCTGACTACTCCACCAACCAGCCATTCTCCCGTCTCTCTCCCTCTCCTTGGGCCTCCCTATTCCCTGAGACACAACAATATTGAAATCAGGCCAAGTAATGACCCTACAATGGCCTCTAAGTGTTCAAGTGAAAGGAAGAGTCACGTGTCTCTCACTTTAAGTCAAAAGCTAGAAATGATTAAGCTTAGTGGGGAAGGCATGTTGAAAGCCAAGATAGGCCAAAAGCTAGGCCTCTTGTGCCAAACAGTTAGCTAAGTTGTGAATACAAAGGGAAAGTTCTTAAAAGAAATTAAAAATGCTACTCCAGTGAACACACGAATGATAAGAAAGCAAAACAGCCTTATTGCTAATATGGAGAAAGTTTTAGTGGCCTGGATAGAAGATCAAACTAGCCACAACATTCCCCTAAGCCAAAGCCTAATTCAGAGCAAAGCCCTAACTCTCTTCAATTCTATGAAGGCTGAGAGAGGTGAGGAAGCTGCAGAAGATTGGTTCATGAGGTTTAAGGAAAGAAGCCATTTCTGTAACATAAAAGTGCAAGGTGAAGCAGCAAGAGCTGATGTAGAAGCTGCAGCAAGTTATCTAGAAGATCTAGCTAAAATAATTCCTGGAGGTGGCTACACTAAACAACAGATTTTCAGTGTAGACCAAACAGCCTTGTATTGGAACAAGACACCATGTAGGACTTTCATAGCTAGACAGGAAGAGTCAATTCCTGGCTTCAAAGCTTCAAAGGACAGGCTGACTTTTCTTGTTAGGGGCTAATGCAGCTGGTGACTTTAAGGTGAAGCCAATGCTCATTTACCATTCCACAAATCCTAGGGCCCTTATAAATTATGCTAAATCTACTCTGCCTGTGCTCTATAAATGGAACAACAAAGCCTGGATGACAGCATATCTGTTTTCAACATGGTTTACTGAATATTTTAAGCCCACTATTGAGACCTACTACTCAGAAAAAAAAAGATTCCTTTCAAAATATTACTGCTCATTGACAATGCATCTGGTCACCCAAGAGCTCTGATGGAGATGTACAAAGAGATTAATGTTGTTTTCATGCCTGCTAACACAACATCCATTCTGCAGCCCATGGATCAAGGAGTAATTTAAACTTTCAAGCCCTGTTATTTAAGAAATACATTTTGTAAGGCTATAGCTGCCATAGATAATGATTCCTCTAATGGATCTGGGGAAAGGAAATTGAAAACCTTCTGGAAAGAATTCACCATTTTAGATGCCATTAAGAGCATTGATGATTTATGGGAAGAGGTCAAAATATCAACATTAACGGGAGTTTGGAAGAAGTTGATTCCAACTCTCATGGATGACTTTGAGGGATTCAAGACTTCCGTGGAGGAAGTAACTGCAGATGTGGTGGAAACAGCAAGAAAACTAGAATTAGAAGTAAAGCCTGAAGATGTGACTGAAATTGCTGCAGTCTCCTGATAAAACTTTAACGGATGGGGAGTTGCTTTTTATGGATGAACAAAGAAAGTGGTTTCTTGAGATGGAATCTATTCCTGGTGAAGATGTTGTCAACGTTGTTGAAATGACAACAAAGGATTTAGAATATTACACAAACTTAGCTGATAGAGCAGCGGCAGGGTTTGAGAGGATTGACTCCAATTTTGAAAGAAGTTCTACTGTGGGTAAATGCTATCAAACAGCATCAAATGCTACAGAGAAATCTTTCATTAAAGGAAGAGTCACTCAATGCAGCAAACTTCATTGTTGTCTTATTTTAAGAAATTGCCAAAGCCACCCCAACCTTCAGCAATTACCGCCCTAATCAGTCAACAGCCATCAACATCGAGGCAAAACCCTACACCAGCAAAAAGATTACGACTCGCTGAAGTTTCAAATGACGCCTAGCAGTTTTTAGAATAAAGTATTTTTAATTAAGGTATATACATTGCTTTTTTAGATATAATGCTATTGCACACTTAATAGACTACAGTATAGTGTAAACATAACTTTTATATGCAATGGGAAACCAAAAAATTCATGTGCCTTGCTTTATTGCAGTGGTCTGTAAACGAACCTGCAATATCTCCGAGGTATGCCTTCATGACCTTTGTGCAGATTAGAAAAATGCATCCCTTCCTAAAACCCTTCATACTAGTTTGCACAAAATAAAATTGCCATTTTTGGAGGTCAAAAACAGATATATGGTTCAATTTAGTACTTCCATCTGCCGGAAATTTGTCATAAAATGATCCAATTACAAAATAAAAATCTATGGGCTGATAGTCTGGTAGGGGCCCCCTTAACCGTGCTACCCTTGTGCAGTGCGCAGCCTGCACAACCATATGCTGCGGTCCAGCCCCGGATACTCACAGCCTCCCAGGCAGCTGGGTCATGCTTGAAGAGGGAGTTGGTGAGCTCCACCGACACACGCTTGCGGTAATCTGGGTTCTTGTCCTCAGAGATGCGGAACAGGACGGCAGCGGCGTAGGTGGCTGAGCAGAGAGGCAAGGAAAGGCCGAGTCAGGCGCCTGCTTCTACCTCAGGCTGGGGAACAAGGCCCTCCCCCTCCCCCAGCCCCCTGCTGCACAGGCCCTCACCGGTGCCCTCATTTCGGGAGTGCAGCAGCTCCATGAGTGGGGCCGAGGCCCCCTCAGCATCAATGGCGTCGGCTGCCTCCTTGTCCTGGGCCAGCTCGCACAGAACTCCTGCAGCCACACGCTGGATGTTCTCCACTGATGAGTACAGGAGCTAGGGAGAGGGGGCGCAGGGTGGGGAGGGGTAAGGCAGGTGAGGAGTGAGGCAGGCTGAGCGGCACAGCCCTCAGCCCCACCCATCTCTGCCTGCCTTTTCTGGATTTAACACAAGCTCATGCTGGAAAATGTGGAAGGCCCAGGAAAAGCATAAGGAAACAAAAAAAAATCACAAACCAACTCAGACACAGCCTGTTAACACATTGGCATATTTAAATTGCATTTTTATCACAGTCCACTTGTTGCATACAAAATTTTGATTCCTGCTGTTTTCACCTGACATTGTAGCATAAAACATTTTCCTGTATTATTAAAAACTTTTCCTAAGAATCTATGAGTGCATATTAATACTCAAGAGAGAAAAAAACTAAAAACAGCACAGTGACAATGGAAACTAACTGAAAGTCTCATTGGTCACCACTGGGGGGAGCTATGGTGCCAATCACTTAGAAAATTAACAATGAAAGGGAAAAACTTTCAAACCAAAAAACTCTCTTTAAACATCATTGCATGTGGCCACGTGATATGATTTTAACCATTCCCTATCATTGGGTATTTGGTTTGTTTTCAGTTATTATAAGTAACACTGCAATTGTTAACTCGGTGCATAAATCTTTGTCCATATTTTAAGCTGTTTCATAAGGAGACAGTCCCAGACTTCAGTTACTTGGTCAAAGGATATGAACATTTCAAGGCTCTTTATACATGTTGTAAAATTGTCTTCCAACTCATCCTCCCCCTAGTGGTGTATGAGAACACCTATTTCATCACATCTTTACCCACATAAGGTACTCTCATTTTTTTTTCCATTGCCAACTTGACAGTGGAAAAAATGGGCTCTCACTGGGGGTTGAGCTTCATTTCTTTAAACCCTGGGGCTGAACATTGTTTGCTTTTGAGCCACCTGGGAATGATTTGTTGCTTTTGCCCCTTTAACTACAGGGATCTAGTATAACCCCGTTCTTTTATATAGAAGGATGTTAAACTCTTGTCTGTTGTGATACTTGCAAATATTTTCCCATTTTGCTGTTTACTGTTTAATGTTTTCTAGGTTGTTTCTGTGATACATAGATGATTTTAATGTGTATCTAGTTGAATTTCAATTTTTTTTTTTGTCCTTGTAATCGGTTCTCTTGCTTTGAAGCTTGCAAAGCCGTTCCCATCCAGGGGTTTGCTAAGTGGTCTCTCCTGGTGTGGCCACTTGCCTCCAAACTCCTCCTTAACCTCTTGATGCCTGGCCCAGCCCCCCAGCCCCTCAGAGATCATGGCTCCCAACCTTCTCCCCTCAGCTGGCAGTGGGGAGAAGTGGGGGTCAGAGGGACCTCTCCTGCCCACCTGTCCCAGACTCACCTGCACAAACAGGGGGATGGTATTGAGTCGGAAGATCTCCATGCGGTTCATGGGATCACGGGCAAGGATATGCAGGGCTCCGGTGCAGCCCTCCACAATCTCCTCCATCCTCACACCATCCTGCAGCCAGAGGAGGCATTGGGGCATGGGACAGATGGCCTTTGCACGTGGCCACAACTTCCTCATGACACCCTGACAAACCTCACTGGTCCTTGGAATTGGCATCAATCGCAACTCCCCTCCCCACCTCACATGCACACATGTGCGCACACACACGTGCATGCATGAATATACACATAATGCCTGCACACATGTGTGCACATGTAACACATGCACAAATGTACATATGTGCACACACATGTGACATACAGTCACGTGCACACTCTTACACATTCACACAGAGGACACCCTGATTCCCGAGGGAGGGCTGTTACAGGTACCACCCCGCTTACTTACCGTGTAGGGCTGCTGTGTGCCCGCAGCCACATGGCGCTGGGCATCCTGGTGGGCCTTGATCAGCAGCTGGACGAGGCGGGGAATGACTGCTGCCTCTTGCAGTGGGGCATGGTTGGCTGGGCACAGGGCCAGATTCCTGACCAGGCCAATGGTTGCCTGGCAAGGAAAGGGCAGTGTCAGGGGCATTTCTTGGACATTTGGAAGATCCCAGTTTCCCAGCATCAGTCATCGCCTACCTCCCCTGCCTCTTCTGTCCACCAGGCCTGACACAGACATGCTAGAAGATCTCGAGAACGAGACCACCCCCGGTCCAACTCCCTTATTCTACAGGACCTCTGGGTCCTCATGTCTAACTCTAATAAACCAAAAAAAAGAAAAAACGCTAAGCCGTTGCCGTAAGTCAGTTCCGACTCATGGCAACCCCATGTGTTGCAGAGTAGAACTGCTCCATAGAGTTTACTTGGCTGTAATCTTGATAGAAGCAGACCGTCAGGCCTTTCTTCCACAGTACCTCTGGGTGGTTTGAATCACCAACCTTTAGATTAGTAGTCAAGCACAAACCATTTGTGCCACCTAAGGACCTTCTAACTCTAATAAAAAACGCAAACCCATTGCTGTCGAGTTAATTCCGACTCATAGTGACCCTACAGGACAGAGTAGAACTGCCCCACAGGGTTTCCAAGGAGCAGCTGGTGGATCTGAACTGCTCACCTTTTGGTCAGCAGCTGAGCTCTTAATCGCTGTGTCACTGGGGCTCCTGTATCTCTAATAGCCCCTGCTAAAATGATACCCTGTTCCAGAACATTCCACCAGCTCCCATGCCTTGACCCGCACCCTGTCCCCTCTCTCTTAACCCACCCACAGACGTGGTCCTACTTGCTTTTCTGATAGTTCCCAAACCCTGATTACCAGGAAGTCTTTGCTGTGGTTGACCCCAAAGCCTCCTGCTTTGGTGATAGTCAGTGGTAATCAACCCCAAGCAGGGCAGTTCCAGGAAGCGGTATGGAACCCCCGGGTTGCCAGGAGCCTCTCTGGCTTCCCATAATCCCTCAGGGTCTTGCAAAGGAATTTGTCCAGTCATTTGACCCTCCAAACAAGAAGCCAGGAGGGCAGGAACGAAAAGTCTCCAGATGAGAGATGAGGACATGAGCACGGGGGTGGAAGGCTTGCCAGGGCCACTTATTAGTCACTTAGCTGCAGGGTCAGGAGGCAAATCCAGCCTTCCTGACTTGCATTCAGTGGCCCCTCTCCTCACGCCACTCTCTCCCCCACCTCAGGCTGGCAGCTGGGAGCAAGCACCAAGGAGAGGCCATGCACTGCCATTGTGTTTCCCTCACTGTGGATTATTTGCCAGTGTGTACAATCACTAGAGTCATTCTTATCTGTACTGTTCAAATTGTCTCACATTTGGCTGCTGGACCCTGCCAGCTGGCTCCTGTGCTCTTTCGATAAGACCCTTAGTCGACGGCAGTTTCCTCATACTCTGGCGCCAGGCATCACTCTGGATTTTGGCTCTTTTATTTGTTTCTACACCTAGACACACACACACACTCACTCTCCCTGTCCCTTGGGCCTATGCACCACTAGGCTCACTCTCACCCCCTTCCCCATGAGAGAAAGGTGGTATACATCTCTCCTCTACCCAGGTAGCCTCCTGAGAAGAAGGCTCCACCCCTTCCCATCCAGAGACTAAATGTCTCCCAGAATCTGCTCTTCTCTTTGTCTTTGAGTACCCGCCCCCTGATTTTTAGCAGGACACATGGTGGCCCAGCTGGTGGATCACGTTTCCTGGCCTCCTTACATCTAGATGTGGCTAAATAACCAAGTTCTGGGGTGGGAGCCAAGGCAACGTGTCCCATTTTCTGGTCACTGCTGGCCCTTCTCCTTTTTCCCCACTTCTCCAGGACTAGAACACATCTGCGGGGACAGTGAGACAGTCCAACCACTAATGTAAGGACAACCCCCTCATCTGGACCCTTTGGCACAAGAAAGGTATTCCGTGGACCAACAGCATCACCTGGGAGCTGGTGAACCAGAACCTGCAGTTTAATGAGAGCCTCGGGGGACTTAGGTGCACATTAGACTTTGAGAAGCACTGCTTTAGGGGGTGGTGGAGCTACAAGATAGAGAGAATCTGGGTCTCTGGAGTAGAGCCATCAAGGTCTAAACCATTACTAAATGAAATAAACTTCTATCTCATTTGAGCCACTATATTTTAGGGCCTATTTGTTATTGCAAGGAGCCCTGGTGTGCAGTGGCTGAGTGCCCAGCTGCTAACCAAAAAGTCGGTGGTTTGAACCCACTGGCAGCCGCTCCATGGGAGAAAGATGTGGCAGTCTGCTTCTGTAAAGATGACAGCCTTGGAAACCGTACGGCAAGCTCTACTCTGTCCTGTAGGGTCACTGTGAGTCAGAATTGACTTGATGTCAACGGGTTGGTTTTGGTTTTGGTCAGTGCAAACGGTCACTGCACTTGGCTGGTAACCAAAAGGTTGGCAGTTTGAGTCCACACAGAGGTGCCTGGGAAGAAAGTCCTGGCAATCCTTTTCAGAAAAATCAGCCATTGAAAACCCTATGGAGCTAATTTAGCTACACTAGTAAAAAAATGTCTGCCTTGGGCAGTATGCTCTTTTAAGAGCTACCTGTATAGGATTAAAGTAACAACAACAACTCGAAAGATTAGATGGGAACCTGAGGGGACAGTGAGTTGATGTTAATGGAGGAGGAACAACTCAGAAAAGGAGAGTGAGAATGGTTACAGAACTCGAAGAATGTAATCAGTGTCATGGAACTGTACAGGTAGAAACAGCTGAATTGGTGTATGTTTTGCTGTGTATATCCTCAACAACAACAACAAAATAAATTTTACAAAAACAACAAAAAAACTGTGGAGCACAGTTCTACTCTGACACACATGGCGTCACCATGAGTTGGAAGCGACTCAGTGGCAACTAGCTTGGCTTGCTTTGTTACAGCAGATTTGCCTGCACCTACACAGTGCCCAACCCTGACCACAGGAGGCCCTTCCCTCACCCAGCGCCCCCCTGCAGTAGCAGTCAGTACCTTGACCAGTGGCCATTGGTTGGGCTGGTTGAGCAGCTTGACAATGGCTGGAATGCCATAGTTGAGGCGCACGGAGTTCTGGGCCATCTCGGCCTCGGGGTGGCGGCTGGTGAGGTGGCGCAGGGCGCAGACAGCCGGCTCCGTGATGTCGTCCTTGTCACCGGCACGCAGGATGGCGTGGATGAGAGCCTCCACACCGCTGTTCTGCGTCACCAGTGTCTTGTTCTTGCTGTTGTTGCACGTCAGGTTGGAGAGCGTGCCCGTGGCACAGGTGAGGACACTGACATCATCCACACTCAGCTGGTTCACCAGAATCTTCAGCACACTCTCCAGGCCCTCCTGAGAGTCAAGGGAGGCAGCGGAGAGTGAAGGAGACTCCCGACTCCAGGAAGCCTTCCCCAGTATGTTCCAGGAAGAGAGATGGCCAAGAGGGCTTCAAACCCAGACGTAGCTGATGCATGATCAGCCCTGCTTCCGCTCCATGTCAGGAGCTGAGCTAGGAATTTTCATCCCCATAACCCTGCCAACACCTGTGAGGGGGCAGTACTAGCCTTCAGAGGTTCAGAGAGGTTGAGGGACTTGCCCATAGACCCCTAACTAGTGGGCTGTATTTGAACCCAGGCCTGGTTCTAAGCACGATGCTCTTTCTTCTGCCACATCCTGCCTCTTCTCTGGGTCCTCAGCTCCAGGCTGAGCCCAACTCAGACCAAGAGAGGCCAGGAGGAAACTGTAGAGGAGGCCACATGCTTCAAAGGCCCGGCTGATCCATTGGCTGACACATTTTTATACATTCTTGCCCTTCTGGGCCTTCACTGCTGCCCTCCAGTGGTCCTCAAGCCAAATTCTACTTTCAGGAAACATCTCAAACCCAGAAGCCTCACTTCTCCCAAGGAGAGCCATGCGGGCTTGCAGTTGAAGAGAAAGACCTCAGACTTTGAGGACAGACAGTCCTGGGTTCAAATCCCGGCTCTGCCATTTACTATCTGTGGCCCTAGGCCACTTACTTAACTCTGAGCATCAGTTACTGCATCTAAACAATGAGGTCCCACCCACTACCTCCAGGTTGTGGAAAGAATTAAAGGAGCTAAGTCCACAAGTGCCTAGCAGAGTGTCAGCCAGCAGCACCCCACTCCAAAGCTGTCCCTTGGCACACTGCTACTCCTCACCCCAGGGTCCAGGTCAAAACCAATCCTCTGGTACCACCTGAACCCAGTTTGAAAACAACCCCTTTTCTTTTCCCTTCTCTATCCCTAAAGAGGATTAGATGCTTAAACTAAAGGGATGAGGGTCTTCAGGGTATTTCTGATCACAGCCACGAAGGGGGAAGATTGAGAGGCTCCAGGCTCCCTTGGACTCTAAGGTCAGACTCCCAGACAGGCTGGAGGAAGGACGTGGTAAGAGGGAAAGATGAGGCAGCTGAAGACGCCAGCCCCAGGCCTGAACGCCTCCCTCACCTGCTTAGTGGCCACGTCCGAGAGGTTGCGCAGGGTCCAGAGGCAGTTCTGCACCAGGCGTGGGCTGTTGCTTGTCAGGTGCTTGCCCAGGGCCTGCATCCCACCTGGGGCAGGGGTGGGGGTCAAGTCAGCCACAGTGTAGCTTGGCTGACTGAGCCTGGCTGCTGGGCAGGCCCCTACCCCAGCCCTCCTGGCCACATGGGCCACCCTCACAGGCCATAATACTCACCAGCCTCCACAATGGCTGGCTTATTGCTGGGACACACGGACAGCACCTTGAGGACACGGCTGGTGGTCCAGAGCAGCTTCTCATAACTATAGTTGCGCATGATCTGCACGAGGGCCTGGGGTCCTCCATTGGCCAGAATGATCAGCTGTTGGGGGAAAGGGTGAGAAGAGGTATGAGACAGACAAGGAATAAGGGAGAAAAGAGGCTGACAGAGCTGTCATTAGTAAGCTTCAGCTAAAGCCTGAATAGCTTTTATGCCTATTAAATAAAACAAAACTTTGAAAAAAGGATAATACCCAGTGCTTGCAAGGATGTGGTAAAATTGTATTCATATACATTGCTGCCAGTAGCATTGTATATGAGTACAATCCTTTTGGAAAGCCATCTGGGTAAAAGCCTAGAAATGTTTAAAAAAAAAAACAAAAACAAAAAACTTAGCTTCATAATGAAAATTTAGCCTATAATAAAAGTCTCCTCTGAGAAGAGCTACATGCCCAAAGATGTTCATTACAGCATTGTTTATAAAGGTGAGAAATTAGGAGCAATCTAATGCCCTGCCTCAGAATAAAGTTTGGGGCCTTCACTTAATGAAATGCTATTTGGCCAATACAGTGGGTGGTTTTGAGGATAATACAGCAAAAACAGAAGAAAAAGAAATGTGTATATATATATATATATATATATATGTGTGTGTGTGTCATGTAGAAAACAGATAAAAAGTTGCACATTTGCTTTGACTACAACTATGCAAAACTATCCCCACAGAACAGTACTGGAGGAAGCACATTGAAATGACAACAGTAGTTGTATGAGGATGATGAGTGATTTTTTTGTTTGTTTCCTTATCCTTGAAACATTCAGCGATAAGATAAAGCATATCTATCTGCATTAGATATATATTTAACCCAAAAGGCGTGGCGGGGCAGGAGCTTGAAGCTGCAGCACAATGGAAGGTGATGCACTGGCAGGCTTCGAGCCTTGGGCAGGGCCAGGCGGGGCCCACCTTGCTCTCCTGGTTGCCATAGGCCAGCAGCTGCAGGCAGTCGGTGGTGATGGCCAGGAACTTAGGGTTGTTCTTGTTGAGCAGGGGCACCATCTTCTGCAGCCCGTCCGCCAGGCGCACCGCCATCTTGGCACCCTCCTGGTAGAGCAGCAGGTTGTGCAAGGTGGTGATGGCGTAGAACAGGACCGACTCCACCGGGGAGCTGGGATGGCAGGCAGGGGACTCAGCATGAGGTAGGTCCCAGGAAGCCTCCCCAATACCAACACCCCCACAGAAATATCCCTTTGCTAAACTCCCATCATCCTTTGAGCCCAGCCCCACTCAGAGCAGGAGCACACAGCATCTGTCTCTCCACTGGGACCATGACGCTAGTGCTGAGCACACAGTAGGTCCTCTCAACGTCCGTCCCTACTGAGCAACTACCACGTGGAAGGCTACATACTAGAGGCCCTGCAAGGAGTTCAAGGGGGAGCATGAACAAAATCTCACCGCTCCTCTTTCCTTCATCTACAACGGCCAGATTCCATTCATCCTCCAACCCCTGCCGTTAGAGTGAACAGTTCCTGCCTCTGAGCAATCCCGGATGTCCCTCGGCCCTCGCCTGTATCGTATGGTGAATGCTACTGCTATTTACACGCCTGTCTCCCCTGCTGGCACAAAAGTTAAGAACTAGGCTACTAACCAGAAGGTTGTTAGTTGGAACCCACCCAGTGGCTCCATGGGGAGGAATCCCTGGTGATCTGCTCTCATAAAGATTACAGCATAGAAAACACTGTATGAGGCAGTTCTCTGTCACACGGGGTCACTATGCATCGAAATCGACTAGACAGCACCTAACAACTCTCCAGCTACGCTAAAAGTGCCTGAGCAGCATGGTGTGGTGCTCAGTACATGTTCTATGGAAGCCCAGGGGGCAGGGGGAGTGAGTCGGTGGCAGGCACCTAAGCATGCGGACCAGGGCGGGGATGCCGCCTGATTTGAAGATGGCAAGCAGCCCCTCACGGTGGTGGGAGAGGTTGTGCAGGATGCTGGTGGTACAGCGGGCTGTATCCAGGTCGCTGGTGTTCTGCATGGTGCGCACCACGGCCGCCACCAGCTGGGGTGAGCCCATCAGGGCCCGCCGCGATGCCTCCTTCTTGGACAGCTGGTTCACAATCATGGCCGCCTTGGTCACCACCACCTGCAGGGCAGGGGGTCGGGGGGAGAGTCAGGGTGATGTGGTGAGTAGGTGGGCCAGGCCAGGCTGCCACTGTGGGGAGGAGGGGCCAGGAAACCCCTAGACAAGGTACAGCCAGACCCGAGTCAGATGCTCCTCTCTGTGGGGACTCTGGGTCAATGACCTCCCCCGACTCCAGGAGGACCCCTCCCCTAGGGACACCTGACCTCACCCTCCTTGCCCTGCCCCCACTCCAACCAGGCCCCTCACGGACCGGGTCCTCATCGTTGAGCAATTTGGTGAGCTCGGGCAGGGCCCGGGTGGCCAGCTCAGCGTCATCCTGGTAGTTGATGAGATGCACAATGGCCGACTTGAGCATCTGGGACGGCTCAGCCAGCCACTGCAGGTTGGTGGTCTGCCCCTCCACTTGGGTGGCCAGCAACAGCGAGCTCTCCTCCCCCGTCACGCCAGGACACATGGCCTCCCGCACCCGCTTGGCTCTGGCCGTTGTGGACATCTGGTACTCCAGGTCACCTGGGGACCAACGGGGCAGGGACTGAGTTGCAGGAGGCAGGCGGGGACACTGGGAGCAGGGCAGGCCACACCAACAGCGCAACCAAGGTTCTCTGGGCTGCCTCCCACCTGGACCAAAGCCCCAGGGTACCACTCCCAGGTCTGCCTCTAACCAGTGACCTTGGGGAGGTCACCACCACCTCGGTTATTAAATCTGTAAAATGGGGGCTACACCTGTTCTGTCCACCACATTCTTATGAGAAGTAAATGAGATAGTAGCTGTGAATTGCTCTGAAAAGAAAGGATTCATGTGCCTGGCACATATCACTATAAAAATGTTAGCGATAATTATTAATAGGAATAGCTAAGATTTTTCAGCACTGATGATGTGCCTGGCAGTGATTTAAGTGCTTTTCTTATCTTTTCTCATTTAATCGCGACAACAATCCTACAAGGTAAGAACTAGTATCTCCATTTTACAGATGGAAAAACAGGCACAGAGATTTTTAAAAGCCCAACCTGGGATCTGAACCCAGCAGTCTTGACTCCAGAGCCCAAACCCGTACTTTTAACCATCAGGTAGACAACCTAGTTCTCTTTTCAACCTGAAATTTCATGATTCTAATTATTCCCTCATCATCAGCAACTCTCCCATTATATGGGCAGGCAAATAGAGGCCCAGAGAGCCACTCAGTATCATATACCAGATCAGCAGGAAAGTCAGAACAGAAAGAAGGGGCTGTTTCTCAGCTCAGACTTCAGGTTCCGCCTCTAGATCCCACCCCCTGGGTGGGCCTAGGATTCCCATAAACAGGTGCCCAGGCTTCCCAGGCAGCCGAGCTCTGGCAGCTGTCCCAATGGCCCCTAGGTGGAGGAAGGCAGAGGTTCCACCCTCTAATTAGGCAGGAAGGAGGACACGTCTACATGGCTTTCCCACCTGTGCTTTCAGCTACCAACACCACACACCTGGCCCTGCCAAGCCAAGAAGCTTCTGTCCTCTGGCAGAAAAAAGACCCCCTCCGACCAGGAGCCCCCTAAGTTGGCCTCCTCTTCTCTACCCTCTCTCTCCAGGTTTTCCGCCCCAGGGAAGAGCCCCCGGGGGTCCCAACCTTGGTTCTGGGGCACACCCTGCGTGTAGGTGGTGGTCTTCTTGAGCAGGTACTGGCGCGCGCAGGCGTCATCCTCCTCCATGATGCCCTTGCTGCTGACAGAGGGCACGCAGGTGTTGGCACCTGAGTGGATGCCCGAATCATAGGTGTATGTCTGCTGCCACTCGGTCACCTTGATGGGCTGTTCAATCAGGTTCATCACCTCCATTGTAGCTGCTGGGGGCACAAGGGAGGGGCAAGAAGTCAGCGGATCCCAGGCCTGGCAACCTAACACCTGCCCCAGCACCCAACTCCATCCTCCCAGCCCCCGTCTCTTTCAGCCCATCCCCACCCCAGCCCACCCTCCTCCATCCCTAGGCCCTCCCCAGCACCCCTCCCCTCACACCATCAGGGAGAAAATCAAAGCCTCAAGGGCCTGGTGGGCTATTGGGGGTATGGGAAGAGATAGAAGGGCACCAGGCCAGAAGGGGCTACCCATGATGGGACACCTTGGGGGTGGAGGAGCCCCAGGGGTGAGTGAGGCCTGGGCTTGCATCACTGACTCCAGTCCAGGGTGGGGTAAACCCATGGGGGTGGGACTGTAAAGAACCAAATGCCCCTACCCAGCCTGAGCTCACTCACCTCTCTGCCCCACCCAACACTGCCAGGGGCAGGAGGAGTCACTCAGGACTTCCTGCAGCTTCTGGGGCTGCATGAGCCCACCCCCACCCACTGGGGTTCCTGGAAAAGGCTGCGGAGGCAGCAAGGGACTGCAGCCATTGGACAGGAAACTGGGTGGGGCAGGGAAGCGGTCAGACAGGTTTCTCGGGGAGCCCAGGAGGCTGCTGGGAGCAGCCAGTGGTGCCTTAGGCTCCTCAGAGACTCCCCAGGTGGGGCAGGATCACAAGTGGCCCCAGAGGACCCAGCACCCCAGCTCCTAGAAGCCTTGCCCAGCTTTCTGAGTCCCACAGACAGGTTCAAATCTGTAAAATGGACGAACACCATCTCCCTTGCAGGGTATTGTGAGTATTTGCAAAAGACCCAGCATAGTGCCTGGCTCATAGTAGGTATACAATGTTGGTATGCTTCCCATTGAGTCTGTGCTTGTCTCCACTGTCTTCGGAACTGACCACCAGCGGCGAGTGGCCTAGGAAGGGAGACCAGGGAAGCTGAGCCCCAGTGAGGGCCTGCTCTGTGCTACACTTTTACAAATGCTGTCAGCCTCCCAAGTGGGGTTCAGAGGACATACTTTGTTCCCCCAGTTTACAGATGTGGAAACCGAGGCTCCACCAAGTGAGGTAGTACAGCAGGGAAATGGCAGGGATAGGACCAGGCACCAGGCTTGAGTGACACCAAAGTCTGTGGCCTTTGCACGTCCCAGTGTGGCCTCAGAGAGCAAGGTCCGCACTCAGACCCCAGGCTGCCCCTCCATGAGGCTGGGCAGTACCCACCACCTCAAACCGGTTTTCCTGCTGTGATGAGTGAGCAGGTGAGGATGAGGGTGGGGTGGCCAGTACTACCTGGCCCCACCCCAGGAACAAAGAGCAAGAAGGATATAATGGCCCAGAGCCACCCGCCAGGAGGATGACAATAACCTTTCAGGTCTCCTGCCTTTTATGGCAACTCCTGGTCCCTTCCCTGCCCATGAGCATACTGCAACAGGCAGAGGCAGAGCCACCCCAGCTCCCAGCTGCCTCCTTCTCTCCTCCCACCACCCCGAGTGGCTCAAGAGTTTCAGGCTGATAAACAGAAGCAGGCCCAGAATGGCAGACAGAGGCTCTGTGCTGCCAGATGTGCCCAGCTGCTTCCCTGGCATTCGCCAATGGTGGCTATTTCAGGAGGAGTCCCCCACCCCACACGCCATACACACCCGTTCCCCAGCTGCAAGGAGGTGGAATGGCCAAGAGCAGGCAACCAGAGGCTCAGAGAAGTCAGACTCCGGAAAACATTGCCCGGTGCCCCTCCTCCTTCCCTGGACCTTTCCCCTGCCCCAAGGTTAGGGCCCAAGAGAGAACACAGGAGTGCTGGGAGGGGCGAGCCTGTCACAGGAGCTGCCCCAGGGAGGAAAAAACTCAGACAGTAAGACCTGACATCCAAGCACTTGGAAAGGAAGGTGAAACTCTACGGGTAAATACGGTAAGTAGCATTTGCCCTCTGTCGTGGGTTGAACTGTGTCCCCCAAAGACATGTTCAAGTCCTAATCTCCTCTACCTGCAAATGGGACCTTATTTGGAAATAGGGTCTTTGCAGAGGTCATCCAGCTAAGATGAGGTCATAGCAGAACAGGGCAGGCCCTAAATCCATTGACTGACGTCTTTATCTGAGAAAGGAGAGGGAGATTTAGACACAGAAACACGGAGGAGACGCACGGGGGAGGAAGGCCCTGAGGAGATGGAGGCAGAGGGCAGTGATGCTGCCACAAGCCAAGGAGCAGAAGCTGGAAGAAGCAAGGAAGATTCTTCCCTAGGGCCTTCAGAGGGAGTGTGGCCCTGCCGGCACAACACCCTGATTTCAGACTTCCAGCTTCCAAAACTATGAGACAGTAAACTTCTGTTGTCTTAAGGCACCCAGTTTGAGGTACGTTGTCATAGAAGCCCTGCGAAATTAAAAAAAAAAAAAAAGAAAACAAACAAAAAAAAAACCCAGTTGTCTTCAAGTCGACTCTGACTCATGGTGACTCCATATGTGTAAAACTGTGCTCCACGGACTTTTCAATGGCTGGTTTTTTTGAATTAGATCATCAGGCACCTGTGGGTGGACTTCAACCACCAACATTTTGGTTAACAGCATGTTAACCATTTGCACCACCCAGGGCCCCTAGGAAACTAAAACGCCCTCTAAATGCCACTGTGCTGGGCGGAGGGCTGAACTAACACCTGATGCCCAGCCTCGGTCATCTCTGGTCAGAAAAAGTGGACATCTCCAGCCCTGTTGCGTAAAAATGCTCCATCCTAACTAGAAAATGCCCCTCCTCAATAACCAGCTGCCCAACCCTGGGGCTTCTCAGCTGAGGAGAGGGGACCAGAACCACAGGGACCATCCATTCACCAGCCCCATGTTAAAGGGATCACCAAGGCCAAGGCTGGCCACAGGAGAGTTTCCTCAGCAGTCCCCTCACCACAGCAGCCAGCCCAGACCTGGAGCCAAAAGGAGCTGAGGGCTAGACAGCTGCCCTCGGTGAGTCAGACCCACACAGAGGTCAAAGGAGACCATGGGGACGGAGCCCAGTTGCCTTTATTATCAAATGAATCTCATTCTCCTTCAAAGCAACCCTGGCAGGCATTCTATTATTTCCAATTTCTAGGTGAGGAAACTGAGGCTCCACATGGAGAAAATGGTGGAGTTCCTCTCAAATCCAAGTCTGTCTCACTGTGGGACCAGCGTGTAGTCCACTAGAGAGGCTGCTCCCAAGGACAGAGGGACATCTTGGTGTTGAAGGGAAAGGCCCAGACAGCCTGCTGCAGAGAGTGAGGGACGAGATGGGGGTTGGGCTGGGTGAAGCTGAGCCCCCCTCACCAAAAGAAGGAGGGGGCCAAGGGGCCAAGAGTGCTCAGAGCTGGAGGGAGAGCACTGGGCTGTGAATCAGGAGTCCCAGGTTCTAGTCCCTGCTCTGCCACAAACATGCTAGGTGTCCTTGGGTGATTACTTCCCCTCTCTGGTTCTCATCTACAGAAGGGGCAGCCCAGGTGATCTTGGGTTTCTAAGGAACATTGATGTCTAAGATTCCCAGGACAGACAAGAGAAGGCTGAGGGTGGGCAGGGCCAGAGATGGAAAGCAATTCAGAGAGGACACCACCATACTTTTCTTGAGGAAAGGATAATGGGCAGCGCCGTTGCTACAAAGGAAGGCTAGCAGTCAGACCTCTGGCAGGACTGGCAACCAGCCCCATCTTCCACCCCACCTTCTCCTGAGGAGAACCAAGGAAATTGTCCCATAAGAACCAGAGGTGCTGGTTTTGCAGTTCCCAGGGTGGAGAAGCCGCACCCTGTTTGGTTTAGTCCACCTCCACCCTGGACCCAGAGTCAGACCTTCCACAATGCCCCTGGACAGAGCCAGGGTGGAAGCCAGTGGGACAGACGCAGCCCTGCCCATGCACCCTAGCCAGAGGCGGGCAGAGACAAGAGACAGGGCGGCTTTCTGAGTTGAATGGGGGGCCTTTGTTTAGCAGCATACTCTACTGTTGGCACCATGGGAGGAAGACGCCAGCTCAGAGATCACAGGGTGGGGCCAGAGACAAGGACAGGAAGAGAGACCAGGCAGGAAGAGAGGACAGAGTGGGCAAAGGATCCCTCACCCTATCCTGTCCACACTGGTAAAAGTCTTCGAGACAGCAGCGAGGCTTCCCTTCATTCCTGCCCCCTCCTCTGTACAGCCAACCCAGCAGGCTGGCACTGGGTGCCCTAAATCCAAGACTGTCCCGGCAGAGCGTGGCCCAGGACTGACATTAAAAATAACCTCCGCCAGAGCTACACCAGTCTCCTGTCTCAGCTGGCACCCACTGGGGGCAGCCAGTGACAGGCACAGCTGGGCTGGGCTGCAGGGTGCCAAGTGTCAGTAAGACACCTGGAAACAGGGACGAGCTGGGCTGCCCAAGAGGCTGTGCTGGAGACAGGCTCAGAAACGTTGCATTTGGGTATGAGAAGAGCAGGGCAGGGCCAGAGATCCCCAAGGGGCTCCTAGGGCCAGAGGCCAGCAGCCTGTGCAGACTCGGATCATGGGCTCAGACAATGACAGAGGAAGGGGGCTATGCGCAGGAGCGGAAAAAAGAGCACGTGATTCCCACGGTGGTGGCTCCATCCCAGCCCCATCCCTCGTTGACTGTGTACCTTGGGGAAGTCACTCCATTTCCTGAAGGCTCATTGTCCTCATCTTTAAAATAGAGAGGACCAAAGAACTCCTTTCTCCAGACCCTTATGTGGATCCAACACAATCGTGACTATGGAAGCCCTCTGCCAGCAGTAAAGGCCCAGGCAAGCATCCTTCTTATATTCAACAAGCAAAGAGATGGCAGAGCAGGCAGCCAGCCCAGAGACAGGTCTGGCACGCGGGCTGGCTGCCAGTCTACTTTTTGGAGCCCAGGAGCCAGGTCAAGACCCAGGCTTCTTTTCCCTGACCCCTCAGACCAGGGCTAGGAAGGAAGCTGCCTCCCAGGCCTGGGCCAGAGCCGCGCTGGGGAGGCAGAGTTATGTCCAGGCCCTGAGAAGGGAGAGGAGCTTGGCCCAGGCCAGGTGGAGATACCGCAGCTGCCCCTCTCCCCAGTCACGTGAGCACCTCCTGCAGCCGGACTGTCTGGCCAGCCAGGCATGGACATTCCCCACATAGCAGCCCCCGGGGGAGGCTGGGCTCCGCCGGGTCACCAGCCCCCGCCCTCCCCCACTGTCTGAGATTTGGCCAGCAGTCCCTCTCAAGCACGGACAGAAAACCAGGGAGATAGACGGGACTGCTTCCCTTGAGAACCTTGCCTTCCTCCTCAGGCTGGGACTTCCCAACCAATGAGGCCTCTCCAGGAGGGAACCTCCTGCAGAGCCTGTGTCTCCCCCATCAGACTGGTCATTCCAAGAGGGCAGAGATGGAAACAGGAGCCAGCAGGACCCAGGCCCTGCGGTCAGGGTGCCCATGCTGAGGAAGGGAGAAGACAGAGAAGCTCCCGGTGAGCTTCCGCAGGAAACCCTCACTTCCAGGCTGGAGGACCGCCCAAGCTGCCGCCTGAGGACAAGCTGGGAGGGTGGGGGGCCCTCAGGCCCAGGCTGACCCAGCTGCTGTTTGTTTTCCTCCTTCTGGGCTCCTTCCCAAAGCAAACAAACCAGGGTGGGAAAATGAAGGGGATTTGTGAGAGAAGGAAGTGCCCTGGCCAAGGGGCTCGACCTGGGAAGCTCTCTGCTCCCCTGGAGAGGGATCCAGCTGGAGCTCCATTCCCTGCCAGTGACCCTCTGAGGGCAAAGTCCCAAACCGGCAGATGACCCCAAGCTGGGACACCTGGGAGTGGAAAAACAGTTCAGCCAGCATCAGGGAGCAGCAGCAAAGGGCTGACTTGCGCTGGTGACGTAACTGAATACACAAGTACCCTACGCCTGCTGCCCTGGACCACCCCCAGGGGGGCTTGGGCAGCCCGGCCCGGTGGACAGCCCACTCCTTGATGACAGCAGCGCTGACCCCAGCTGGTGGTGTCCAGGATTCTCCAGGGGGGGATTCTGCAGGGGGGGATTCTGCAGGGGTCGTTTCCTGGCCTCTCCTGAAAGAACAGGGGAGACCGACCGCTTGTTTTCACTAGTTCCCTGTACAATAGTCGCTGGAGAAAACTAGGACTTGGGTAAAGCTTTGGTAAACCTTTGTTATTGTATACTGAGCACGAGCTCATGGAGGCTAAAAAAACACAAGGATGCTAAGAAAGGAGACAGGAAAGAATTGTTCGTGGCAGTTGCCTCTTTGGAATGGGATTATGGGCAATTTCTTTTTCCTTCTCAAACTTTTCTAAACTTTTTTTTTTTTAACAATGATCGGATATTATTTTTTCAGTCAAGGGGGAGGGGGAGGCCTTGTAGTCCAATCTCCTCCTCACCCCCAAATAAGCAGCTTGTTGATAGCCCAGACCCCTCCCCACTCCCACCCCCCGCTCTGGGAAACCAGAGACTCAAGAATCTGCTGTCTCCATAGTGGGGAGAGAAATGGGGACAGAGAGACACAGGCCGTGTGAACCCACACACAGGTGACAGAAAGCCGAGCTTCCTGCCCGAGGGCCTGCAAAGGCCGAGATGCCAGAAGGTTGAGCAAAGGAAAGTGGTCAGAGAGCTTTCTCTTCAGGCCTGGCAAGGAAGTTGTTGGAAAATGGGTCAGTCCGTGCCCACGGACCTCCCCCAGAATCAGCAAAGTCCCAGGAGAGAGGCCTCATGGTGTCACTTGCAGGGACACAAATCCTGGTGACCTGGCCCAGCCACACCACTCTTTCTCTTTGCAGGGGTCACTGGGCCAGCCTGGTCATGGATACCTGCCCCTCTCACTGCCATGCCTCTCTTCTGCCAAAAGACATAACACTAAGAGTTTCCCTGGGGAAGTCAGCACAACTGGACTAAACCAAAGCTAAGAAGTTTCCTGACCACAATCAAACATTTTGAGGGATGGAGTAGCAGGGGTAGGGGTCTGGGGACCATGCTTTCAGGGGACATCTAGGTCAAGTGGCATAACAAAGCTTATTTAAGAAAATGTTCTGCATCCTACTTTGGCGAGTGGTGTCTGGGGTCTTAAAAGCTTACAAGCAGCCATCTAAGATGCATCAATTGGTCCCAACCACCTGGAGTAAAGGAGAATGAAGAACACCGAAGACACAAGGAAAGTATTAGCCCAAGAGACAGAAAGGGCCACATAAACCAGAGACTTCATCAGCCTGAGACCAGAAGAACTAGATGGTGCCCGGCTACCACCAATGACCACCCTGACAAGGAACACAACAGAGTCCCGGTTGGAGTAGGAGAAAGGTGGGGTGCAGAACTCAAATTCTAGTAAAAAGACCAGACTTAATGGTCTGACTGAGACTGGAGGAACCCCAGAAAGCAAGGCCCCTGGATTCTCTATCAGCCCAGAACTAAAACAATTTCCGAGGCCGACTCTTCAGACAGGGATTGGACTGGACTGTGGGACATAAAGTGATACTCGTGAGGAGTGTGCCTCTTAGCTCAAGTAGATACATGAGACTAAACGGGCAGCTTTTGTCCGGAGGTGAGATGGGAAGGCAGAGAGGATTAGGAGCTGGTTGAATGGACATGGGGAATCGGGTGGAAAGGAGGAGTGTGCTGTCACAGTACGGGGAGAGCAATTAGAGTCGTATAACAATGTATTATGAATTTTTGTATGGAAATTAAAAAATAAAATAAAATGTCATATCTAGAAGTCAGAAAAAAAAAGTTTCCCTGGGGACCCCAGCAGACCTCAGACTCACCCCACAGGTGCAATTCCTGCTGGCCCTCCCCCAGCTCACATGGAGGGGGCCCTGCTTCATCCGCTTCAGAGGAGAGCCAACCCTGAGCCCCCATCTCTCCTTCTTACTCTTTTTCAACTCAAGATCTTGTCTCTAACAGACAGGAAGTCCTTCTTCCTGTCTAACCTTCATTCCTTCTAGAAGAGCGTCTGTCCCAATGGCTCCGGTGTCCTCAGTGGTGATAGAAAACTGCAAGCCCATCACTCTCTTAACAGCAATCAGCCAGGACTGAGTTGATGCTTCCCCTCTCTGTCACAACATACCTCTCAACCTTCTCTTCTCTGGAATCAATTACCCCCATGCCTAGAGTCCCCTCTTGACCTCAAGGGATCTGGAAGCGCAGTGGTGGTAGGCTCAGCACCCAGACTGCTGCACCGCCTACAGGATTTCCCACACCCTGTTTCCCAGGCCTGTTCTAGTGTTAAGTGCCCCATTGACAGAGGTGCCAGGACCAGGCAGGTCTGAGAACAGTCTGACACCAGCTACTTCCTGAAGAACCAACACTCTGGCTGACAGACAGCACCCATGACCCCCACTCCCATCATTGGAAAGGCCCATATCCCCAGCCCTCAGGGTGCCCAGGATCCAAAGCAGAGGTCAGCCAGCCATGCCCCACCCCGTCCCCAAGAGCAGCCTGGCAGCCCCACCTGGCACAATCCAGCAGGACATTAGCCCAGGCCTAAATCTGCTCTCATTTCTTTCCACGCCCCAGGGAGCAGCCCCCACCCCACCCCTTTATTTTGGCACAGCCCCAGCCCCCAGCAAAGCAGGCAACTCCCACTTCCTACACAGGGACAAGCCTAAAACAGCCCAGGGTTCTGCCCAGTTGGAAGGCAGGAGACGGCAGCAGCTTTGACCCCTGCCCTGGCCAAGCCCTGCACCTCCACCACAATCCCTGGTCTTGGGACATAGTCCCCCCTCCACCAGGAACTAAAAACCAAGCCACAAGGGCACTTTCAGATGGCTGGAGGCTGGAACATGAGTCACCCCCAGCTGATAAATCTGCCCACCACCCACACACACCTTTCTGGGCCTTTCTGAATTCTCCAATCTCCCAAGTAGAGGCTCTCAAAAAGGGGCAGCAGGAAAATTCTTCCCAGAGCTACAGTGGAGTGATAAGGCAGGACGAGCTCTGGGCTTGGAGCTGGAGGACCCAAATACCAGTCCCAGCCCTGCTTGGGTCTCCTGTGCAACCTTGAGCAAGTTCCTTAACGTCCCTGAGTTTCAGTTTCCTCATCTGTAGAATGGGGATAATGCACCTGCCTCTAAGGATCACTACAAGTATTAAGTGAGAACTGTTCGTGAAAGTGCTTTGTATCTAGAATCTGCATAGTCCTCCTTGTTCTTTAAGCTACCATTTATCAAGCACTTACTGGGTGGTGGTGTTGCTGTTAGGTGCCATCCAGTCGGCCCCTGACTCATGGCAACCCCAGGGATTGGACTATCATGACCCATAGATTTTTCATTGGCTGATTTTTGGAAATAGATCACCAGGGCTTTCTTCCTAGTCTGTCTTAGTCCGGAAGCTCTGCTGAAACCTGTTTAGCATCATAGCAACATGCAAGCCTCCACTGACAGACGGGTAGTGGCTGTGCATGAGAAGCGTTGGCCAGGATTAGAACCCTGGTTTCCCACATGGAAGGCAAGGATTCCACCACTGATCCACACTGCCCTCACTTACTAGGCAGGTAGTTATTATTATCCCCTTTTACCTAGGAGGTCACTGAGGCTCAGAGGGGTGAAGTGATTGACCAAAGCCACATAGGTACTGAGTGACAAAGCTGGGATTCAAACCCAGCTCAGCTCACCCCTAATCCCTGTGCTCAGAGTTGCCCCACTATAACACCACTCCAAATAAACAAGCCCTCTGTACACTAGTCAATTGTCCCAGCTCACTCCAAATGGGATCCTCTCCCTAATTCCTCCCAGGTCCTGTATAGACACTCCCTTCCCCGCAGCTGTACTCGCCTCCAGGGGCCTCCAGGAAGGAAAACAGGCTCCCACCCTGACCTGCTTAGGCCTACACACTGCTTTCTCAAAGCCTCAGTACTGGCAGCCCTACCAGAGGTTCCAGAGGGGATGGGGTGGAGCTGGGGTGCTCAGTGGGGATGGAGGGTGGAGAGGGCTCATGTCACTCTAGCAAGAAATGACTAATCAGCTCCTACCGTATTTATTCCTCCTCTCTCCTCTAACATCCCCCTCCCCTCCAGTAAGTAGCCAGTTTTCATGGGGCACCTCACAGCAATGCTTCCAGATTAGCTAAACTAATCAGTCAATGTAATTACCATGCCTTCCCCTTCTCCACCTTGGCACTGAGAGGAGGGAAAACAGGTTATTTTGGCCCAAACTCCATGCCCCTGTGGCTCTCAGGGGTGCACTAGCCACTACCAGAGAAGGTCTGGGGTTCCCTCTCCACCCTCCTGCTCAGCCCCGGGCACCCTATCTACCAGAGCATCTTGCGGTGGCGGCAGCTGGGTTCCCAGATCTGATTCCCTCCTTCCCTAACTCTCCCATACACAACCATGAAAGAGGGGGTCCCCGTGGAGTCAGGGCAAGCCAAGTGATGTTCCCCTCCACCCTCCCCTGCTTGCCACGACTGGGGAGAGCCTGGCGCTTATGTTCCCCTGTCCCCCAAGGAGGCTGGGCTCCAAATTCCTGCAAAAAAGACCACACTTTAGATTTTTGAAAAGACAGTGTTGAAAGCCTGGTAGAGAGAGATCTCCAACTTGGGCCAGAGGGGGGGTCTCTCAGGAAATGGGGGGGGGGGGCTAATGCAGCTCTGCCTAAAGGAACCTAGTACTGAAGAAACATTTCCCCCAAAAGCCTTCCTCTTAGCCCACTTTACCCATCAAAATCTCTCAGGAAAGGGGGGTGGGTGGGAGAGGACTGCACAAGCTTCCAGAAAGAACGCACTTTCATAATTCAGAAATCAAATCGACAGCAAGCCTCCCTGCTCCAAGGTCTTCTGCCTCAATTACCAGCCAGCTAAACTGTGGGGGATGGGGTGTAGAAAGAAATCGAGAACAGTCACTCCCCCCACCCCCTCAGTTTGCCCCGCCCCGCCCCGCCCCGCCCCGCCCCCATTCCTGAGGTACGGGGGTGGAAAGCAGAGCTTGGGAGGGAGGGCTACTAGCCCAAGCCTCCTCTGAAGGGGTGTGGTGGTCCCCGGAGGCAGGAAAAGAAGGAAGAAGCTGCTTCCCCTTTGGCCCACACCCCCCACCCTGGCCCCCACCTCAGGCCCCAGGAGGCCAGCAAACAGGATGAGGGGGGGCGGGCAGGGACGACAGGCTGGGTCAGCCTGGGACCAGCTGGGGGACGGGGCTTTGTGCCCCGCAAGAAGGACCTTCTAAGTCTGCGGGACGCTCTGGGCAAGGAGGCAGCAAAGCCCCCAGAGAAAGCTTCCCTCTGGAATACTTCCTCCTGGAAAGTTTGCTTTGGGTGATTTTTCCAATAATAAGAGGTTAGAGAAGAGTAGTCCTGTTCCCGTATCAATACTCTGGGAGTCGCAGCTACTGAAAACTGGGCCAGGTGACCCCTCTGCCCTGAAACCTCTACCCATGCACAGACCCCCTCCGCTCAGATCCCCGACCGAGCCACTGGAGGCGGACACCAGCTGGGCGCTGAGCCGGGCCCTGCATCAGCCCCATTGTCGCCCCATCCCACCTCCACTGGGGGAGCCACAGCCCGGCACCCACCGGAGCGGAGGGAGGCGCCCCAGGTACACTACCGACCAGGCTCCTGCAGCGGGAGGGCAGGGCCTCTGGCCTCCGTGCGCTCACCTACTCTGCAGGTGGGGGCCGCGTCTCTCTGGGAAAATGTGCGCTCGGCCCCCACAGTTGGGCAAGCCGGGCGCAGACAATAGGGCTCCACCCAGGCCTGGGGGAGTAGGGAGAGAGAGCAAGCGAGGATGATGCGTGGGGTGGGGTGAGGGTGGCCCCAGAGAGACCAGCGGCAGCAAGTTTCCCAAACGGTAAATTCCTGACAGCTGAATGAGCACTGGGACGCAAGCGGAACAGGTCAAAGTCTCCCCCAAAAGCTCAGGGCGAGAGTCAAGGACCTGGCGTTGGGCGGGCTCCTCGGACCGGAGGAAGACGCGACCCTGGAAGCACCTGCCCTGATCCCTCCCGGCCCTTCTTTCATCTCTGGATCCCGAAGCCCCCAGTCGCGCCGGGCCGGAATCTCGCCCTCCCTTAGTCTCCGCGCCCAGGACCCCAGCGCGCCCCCTGCCGCCGGTGCAGGGTGGCGCCCTCTGCCGCCCGCCCTCACCTGCCCTGAAACTACTGGCACCCTCTGGCTTCTCGCCGCCCCTTCCCTCGCCCCAGCGATCCCTGTCCCCGATCGTCAGCACCTGTGTGTGAGCCTGGCTGGGCCGGGTCGGGGTCGGGCCAGGGTAGGGGCCGGCGCGGGCAGCGAACTGAGATCGGCGCGCTCGGGCGGCGGCCGCTCCGGACTCTGGCCAAGGCAGCAACTCAGTAACGGAACAAAAGGCGAAGGGACCTGACAGCCAAGCCACGCCTCTCGCCCCTTCGAAGCTCCACCCCCTAGGAGACTCCCACCCTCTGATGCGAGCTCACTGGCTGCTTTGCCTGACTGTCCCGTCGAGGGGCGGAGCCTCGCTCCCAGGCCTTCAACAAGGCCGCCTCTGTTTATCGACTCTCCATTGGCCCCAGGGACTGCCAGTCGCCTCTGGGGACGGACTCCAACTCGAGGTGCCATCCCAGCTCCGCACCTATTGGCTGAAAGAGGCTTACTTCTTCTTGATTGGCCAAGAAACTGTCAGTAAGAATAAGTAAAGAACCAATGGGAGGGACGGGGTGTGTCTTGCCCCACCCCAGCTCTGAGCAGGTAAGACTCATGATTCTCCCTTCCCCCTACCTGTCCAACAGGTGAGTCAGAGGGCGCCCTGGGAAGAGGACAGACGCCTTCACTGGCCAGCTAACTCAGCGTCAGGCATGAAGCTTCTTTAGGCTTATTCACCTTTGCCCCAAAGTAGTAAAAACATATTTTCATAGCATTTCATAGGGCACTTTGCTGGGCTGGACTTTTTTTTTCCCCCTAAAGGTGGAATGCTCATGGAATTTAGAATTAGTAGGCCGGGTCTGGGTTCTGCCACTTGATGGCTATATGATCTTAGACAAGTTATTGCACCTTTAGCCTGTTTCTCCTCATCTGTAAAATGCGTACATTATGTCTATCTCATTAGAGTGTGTGGGGAGTAAATAAAGTAAGGTTTGTGAAAGGACTTGGATAACTGCTAAATGTTAGAATCTAAATTCCTGTTATGGGTTTTTTAATTCTCACAACAATTCTGGAAAATTACTAGTACAACAAAACTATCCTCATTTTAAAGAGGAGAAAACTGAAGTTCAGAGAGGTCATAAAATTAGAAAATGCACATCCAAAGCTAGAACCTCTTCTAATTACAAGGCCCACCAAACCACAGGTTTACCTGGTAGAATAATAGTGTAGACATAAAATACCAAAACAATAAAGAAAGAGTGGGAAGAGACAAAAACAAACACTTGGAGAGACATTGAAGAGCAATTTTTTGGGACAAAGATAAAGTATTGGTGTGTGTTAGCTATCCAGTGCTGCTACAACAGAAATACCACAAATGGATGGGTTTAGCAAAGAGAAGTTTATTCTCTCACAGCGTAGGAGGCCAGAAGTACAAATTCAGGGTGTTGGCTTCAGGGGAAGGCTGTCTCTCTCTGTTGTCTCTGGGGGAAGGTCCTTGTCATCAGTCTTCCCCTGGTCTAGCAGCTTCTCAACACAAGGACCCCAGCTCCAAAGGGCACGCTCCCCTCCTGGTTCTTCATTCTTGGTGGTAGGAGGTCCCTCTCCTCTCGATTTTCTCTTATATCTCAAAAGAGAGTGACTCAAGATACAACCTAATCCTGTGGTTGTGTCCTGCCTCATTAACATAGCTGCCTCTAATCCTACCTCATTAGCATCATACTCAAAAACCAAAGGAACCCATTGCTGTCAAGTTGATTCTGACTCATAGCTTTCCTATAGAACAGAGTGGAACTGCCCCGTAGGGTTTTCCAAAGAGCAGCTGGTGGATTTGAACTGCTGACGTTCTGGTTAGCAGCAGAGCTCTTAACCACTATGCCACCAAGGCTACATTAACATCATAGAGGTCAGGGTTTACAACACACAGGAAAATCACATCAGATCACAAAATGGTGGACAACCACACAATACCGGGAATCATGGCCTTGCCAAGTTGACACACATTTTGGGGTGACACAATTCAATCCATAACATGGTGTAAGGAGACTTTGGTGGATTTGGAAGAAATCAGGCAGCAGAATTCAATCCATAACATGGTGTAAGGAGACTTTGGTGGGTTTGGAAGAAATCAGGCAGCAGATTTAAAGAAAGTCAATCACTGGCATAGCAGAAACGGGCAGTGAGCCCCTCTGTGGTGGAGGAGCCTGGGCTCTTCAGATAGAACTTCCCAATAGGCAGGTTAAGAAGACCAGGGTACAGTGTTTCCTTTCTGTGACTGATAAAATGAATGCCTGCTGGTAGCTGCACAATATGTCAGGGATCCTGCAGACATTCATTCATAAATATTGAGTACCAACTCTATGCTACGTGCTGGGTTAGATCCTGCTGACAAAATCTACATGATCCCAACCCTCAGAGAGTTCACAGAAGTTAAGTTTAACCAGGTCATCTAACCTGGCCTGTGTATGTGTATGTTGGCAGGAGGGAGGGGGAGTGGTTGCTCAGGAAAGAACTCCCCCCCCAAAAAAAACTGTATAGCCCCAAAGCTAGCACACACAGGATGGGGCTGGGTGAAGGTACCCCAGCGGCATTTGTGACCACTTTCCCCCAGAGAAGCCATTATAGCTAACTTTCTCCCTTCTGAAGCTTGTGCCATCCAAGAAGTCTTCCTGTAGGGGGCCAGGGAGAACATCAACGTGCCTGAACACATGCCAGGGCCACTGCCTTTTGCCTAGCTTCCCATACCACCCCTCCAGCCAATCTCAGTATCTTTACCCCTATCTTGCCCCACCCACTCACCTGCTTGCCACCCTGCCACACAGTGCAGGGGCCAGCCCAAGGCTTGGGAGGGAAAGAGCTCAGAATCCTAAGTTGTCACTGCTGTCAAAGGATATCACTTCCTCTCCCACCTCTCCTGTCCACCTTCCCACCCCTGCACGCACACACACACACACACACACACACACACACACACACACACACACACACACACACTTCCCAGACCAAAGCCTGGTTTAACTCTCTCCTTTTTCTCCTGACTTCAGCATATAAGTAGGGTAGGGCTGGCTGACTGCAGAAGGGTGGAGGAGCCTGGATGGAGTGGAGGGGCAGAAATAAGGCTTCAGAGAAAGTGTGTGTGTGCACGGCATGTGTGTGCCTTCCCAGCAATGTTCCCTTCGTGTCTCACCCTGGAACATGCTGTAACACGCCAGCCTCAAAGCTAAGCACCCAGGCTGGGGCTGGGTAGAGGCACCTGCAAGAGCAGCAGGGAAGACTGGGATAAGAGCTGTGCCCTGCTCCCAGATCAGGAATGCTCTGCATGTTTACAAAGCACCTACTATGTGCTTGTCAGGCACTGGGGACACGGAAAATAGTGCTTACTAAAATCAGCTGTCTGTATAGGGGATTTGGTCTCATGGGGGAGGTGATGTGCAGGTATAGGGAAGGAGGTCACTGTGACCACAGGCTCCTCAGGAAGACTGAGCGAAGTGAAGGAAAGTCTGCATGGCCATCATATCCAGTTCCCTGCCTCCAAGCCTTTAAAGGCAGGGATTTCTCTTCTTGATAAATCTCTCGGAAAGGAAGTTCTCCATTCTCCCTTAGTCAGTGCCCTTGTCTCCTTATTCTAACGTGGGAAGTTCCTTCTAATGTCAAGCCTAACTCATATTCTTGCAGTTTAAACTCATTTCTTTTCCCCAGAGCTCCAGGGCCACCACAAACACGTGTTTAACTCAACCTTGCAGCTTTTTGGGGCCTCAGAGTAAAGAATGAGAAGGCACCAAGGTGGCCCATCCCAAGCTGCCCCAGAGACAGAAGTAAATGGCCAAGAGGGGTCCAAGGAGGGGCTGTCAAGAGGGAGCAGAACTGGTAGTGGAGGAGGAAGGCGCTTCTCTTGGGGAAGGTGTACAACAGCCAATGTCCAGACAGCCACACTACCCTGCCTCAGCTTATCTCACTTCCCCTCATCCTCCAGGAGGTCTCTGGGCCATATAAGGAGGTGGAAGAGTGTCTGTTCTCTGTCCAAACACAGCCCTTTCCCTGCAGGGCCCATTCCCCAGACAGAGGCAGATAGAGATTTAGATCTGCACAATCCACACACCCACACATCCACACAGTCCTCCACACTCACACCTCAGGGACGCACTCATGGACACACTCATGAACGCAGACTCAAACATATGAACACCTGACACATTAGTTTTCTTCCCCCCCACCCCCCACCACACACTCACTCCCTTCTCCTCTCCAGCCTAAGGTAGCCTAAGGGTTGACCACCTCTATAAAGGGAGGCCGAAGGTGAACAGATGGGCTGTCAAACTTCAGGCTAATCCAGTACTAGTTGTCATGGCATTGACTCCGACTCATGGCTACCCCATGTGTGTCGGAGTAGAGCTGGGCTCTGCAGGATTTTCCATGGCTGATTTTTCAGAAGTAGGTTGTCAGGACTTTCTTCCGAGGTGCATCAGGGTGAACTGGAACTGCCAGCCTTTCAGTTAGCAGCAGAGTGCATTAAGCGTTTGTGCCACTGTCACCCAGGGACTCCTCAGGCTGATGATGGTACTTTTAATCACATTGGAGCCTTTCACCTGGCTTTTCAGCAGAAGCAAAAGAGAACAGACAACTGGAAGTTCTTCCTGGGTGGCAGAGATTGAATCAAGGCAATATAAAAAGCTAGTGACGTCTCTCAGCCCAGGGGCAGAGCCACCCTTAGACCTGGGGAAGAGGGCTCCTGTCCTGGTCCTGCCTTCAGAAGGCCCCCCTCTGGTCCTCCTGGGGTTGTGCCCCTTCACACAGGGCAAAGGGATAAGCCCACACAGAGTTCAGACCTCTCCCTTCTAGACCACACCTCGGTACCCAAAACTCAGGATCCCTTGCCCAGCACTGACTCGGCTTTCAGGGCCTGTGGACCTCTTATTCTGGCCCTTCCTCCAAGAAGGACAGTAGCATCATAGCTGGTATGTACACACTTAAGCCAGAGAGTGATAAGCATGGCAGTTATTCTGGGGAAGGGGAGTTGGACAGAGCATGGACATTCGAGCTGGGCTGTCTACATCCATTATATTTGCTGGAGGCCCTTCCCAGTGCAGGCAGAGCCAGGGGTGAGAAGGGAAGGGGAGGTGGCCCTGAGGCTGAGGGGCTGGGGGCCAGGGACCAGTTCTCCTGGGGTTGTCATATGCTGAGAAGGAGTGTGAGAATTCTAAATTCCATCCTGACCTTTTAGGTCCTTGTAGGAGTATACTCATCAAGATACATCCTATTTAACATAGTTGTTTGCTTAATTTATAACTTAAATGTTTAGACCTACCGTATGCGGGCCTCCATTTGCCATCTTGTCCCTGTCCACTGGTGTTAGGGGTAGGATGACTCAGGGTGACCCCTTCAGGGCCAGAGGAGACGACAGAGCTGCAGAAGCACCCCCCTGGGCTCCCAAACTCTTCTGGCTGGAGTGAGTCCAAATATTGCCTGGAGCCAGGAACAGAGGAGGGAACAGTGCAAGGCCTTGGGGAGGGGGTCCTGTCCTTTTTGCTGCCCTTTGTCCAGGGGAGGCGCCTCAAGGCCAGAGGCTGCCTACGCTGCTGGTCCTGTGGGTGTGTGCCTGCCGGCAGTCCCAGGGAGGGCCCTTAATTACAGAGGTAGCTCAAGCAACACTTTCCTGCAAGGAATGTGGGCGGGGATGGAATGTCAAAGGGAAACTGGGAGACAAGAAAACTGAGATAGTACCGGACAGAAATAGCACAGCCCAGGCCAGGGGCTAGTGGTGGGGGCAGAGGCTGGAGGAGGGTCAGGACCTCTGCAGAGAATGTCTGTCCCTGGTTGCCCTGCTTACCGACCTCAGAATCCCCCCTGGTGCAATTCCAGGACTCAGGTGCCCAACAGGGCTGGCTCCAAGCACCAGATTGTATTCTGGTAGTGGGTTTCCCTGGCTCTTTGGGGAGGGGGGCGGAGGGGGGGAGCAAGACTTCACCACCTGAGTCACCTTTTTCCTGCTCCTGGGCCTAGTGCCCCCACGCACAGACTGACGCAGCTGGGGCCCCACCCCGCCCTGCCAGCCCGCCTGCCCCTCCTCCCCCCCCCCCCCAAAAGCCAGGAGAGATGCCTGCCCTGACAGGCCCCCTTCCCACTCCCACACCCCTCCCCACCATACACGCACAGAGAAGGGACATGGACGGGAATTTCTCTGCCACCTGTGGAGAATCCTTGGAAAGAAGAAATAGGCTAATCAGAGCCGCCTTCCTTGTATAAACGGGGAAACTGAGGCTGCAGCGAGGAGAGGGGCTTCCCTAAGGTCACACAAGCAAATTGCTGGTGGGGCTGCTGGGACTTGGACCTTTGTCCCATGTCCACCAGCCCACTTCTCCTACCTCTTTAGGTCTCTTTCCACCCCAACAAAGGTAGGGTGCAGTGGAGAAAGAGATGAGGGACAATTTTGCAGAAAGTCGCTTGAGGTGTGACTTCTGGACAACCTTGGGGTTAGAGACCCAAGACTGGGGCTAGGGTAGAGGTGGGGCTGCAGGACCCGCTCAGGGTGGAATAACTCAGGCTGACTTCCTCTAAGCCAGCTAATGGTGCCACCCAGAGCCACAGTAATCAATTATGCAAAGAGACCCCCGCCCCCACCTCCCTGCCTTCCTCCCTGGACTGGCTGCCCTGGACTCAGGGGCCAGGACTAAGAGGCCCTGGCCTAGTACATTAATCCCATCTTCCCCAGCCCCATCCCGCAGCCACCAGGGAATTGAGAGTTGAGATCCTTGAATATTTCATCAGCACTTCAGCCTCCAGTTGAAGAAGCAGCCAACTTAGAGCTCATGGATAATTTATGGCCCCAGCAGAGAACCTGGAACTAGTGAGGGGGAGGGGCAGGGCACATGGGGTAGGGGGAAGCATGGACTGGGCGGGGCCATTGATAAAGGGTGTTGGAGAGGAGCCAGCTGGATCCAAAGTGTGTATGAGGTGGGGGAAAGCTCCAAGGCCAGGGACATTTTCCATGTTTGAGAATACCAATGTATTTAAAAAAAAAAAAAAAATTATCAAAATAATTATGCTAGAGGTTAAAGTCATTTGACAAGAATTTTCTGACTTCAGTCCTGTCCCTGTGTCTCTGTGTGTATGTATAACCTCATTTGGAGATAACAAAAATATTTAAATGGGAGGTCTATGGCTGAGAGGCCGCAGAGCACAAAGGGTCCCCTGATCCCTATACCTGCTGTGCCAGCAGAGAGAGGCAAGACTCCCACTTAGAGTGGCTGAGCCCCGCTCCTTTCCAGCCTCCTCTTTCAGGAAGGCCACAAGGATTTAGCTAAATGGTCAAGGGAAAAGGAGGGAATCTGGCTTGGCCATCCCTTACTTTCCTCCAGAACATAAATCACACCCTTCTAAAAGAAAGATAGAAAAGGTAACCCAAGATGGCAAATGTCAAGTTTGGCCTCTTCTTTGTGAGTGACTTCCCTTAGTGAGTTCTTCCACTGAGTCAAAGGATCAAGTATACATAAGTGGGGAAGATGGGTAAACGAGTAGGCATACCCGCCCCCTTACCTCAGTTTCCCCACCTGAGTCATGGTATGAGAGGCACTCCCACCCCAAGGGCTGTTTGGGGACAGAAGAGATGCTATCCAGGCACCCCGGTGCCAACTGGGACCCACGCAGGTGGTGATTATGGGGTGATGTGTCCACAGGTCGAGCCTGGGGTTTGGGCTTGGGCTGGGTCAGGTGGGCCGCCCAGGCCCCCAGCATACTCTGATCTAATCCCTGTGTCATCTTGGAGCTTGATCATGGGAAGGGAGCAGGGCAGGGCTGTGCCAGTGAGCTCAGAGTGAACCCTGGCCCTAGGGGCCCAACCTACCCTCTCTGGGCCTCAGTTTCCCCATCCATGAAATTGGGGCCATCTGCCAGGGCTGTCCTTGGAGAGAAGTTGCAAGGGCGGGCCTGGATGAAGGCCCCAGAGTGGGGAAGCTGTGGGGGCTTAGGCCCTGGGGCTGCTAGGATCTCCCCAGTCAGGCTGAGCTGTTGGCTCCAGTACTAGCTGGACACAGCCTTCTAACACTGGAAGGGACCACTCTTTGTCCCCAGGGGAGACTACTCTCTCAGAGACAGGGAGCAGCAGGGAAGGACTTTAAGAACTATTTGCCAAACCTAAAGAGGGAATTTCTTCCTTTGGAATTTATTGGGAGCCTGTGGGACTTCCCCTTCTCCTGGCTGCCACCTCTCAGGATTCAGGGAGGGGCTGGACTAAGTGACCCCAGCAAGTCTGTCTCAGACTTCCTAACATCCGGCATCCGGCCCAATCCCAGGGAGCTAACAATGAGGGGGAGGGGGCCTGGAATCAGGCCTGAGGGTGCTTGCCTGCTCACTCCCCTCCCTCCCTCCCTCTCTTCCTTCCTTCCTCCGTTCTCAAACTGCTTGCCTCCCTCCCTCAGTGGGCTGTGGCACTGGGGGATTTGGCTCCACACCGGCCCCCACCTTCCTCTCCTGGGCCCCAGCTGACAGCCTAAAGGGACAAGGCCAACACCAGAGACCAAAGCATTCTCTCCCTTCTGTGAGCAGCAGTAATTTGGGGAGAAAAGGATCAAACCCAGCTCAGCCACCAACCACCTGGAGGAATCTTGGACAAGTTGCTTCTCATTCCTCAGACTCACTTTTAACAAGGGAATGGATATCTAGGTTGTAAGACTATTTTGCACGTTATCAATTGCTTGTCAAGTGCTTGGCACATAGTAGGTACTCAATCCATTAGTAGTAATGCCTTCCCTAGGGTGGGGTCTTTCTGGGTCCAGGACACTGCTGTGGAATCATTCTGAGCCTGGCCCTATTGTGTGAAGTTCGTCTCAAGTGCCCTTCTAGCCATCCCTAACCTTCTACCCATTCTACAGATGCTGGAGCTGATGAGGTGGTGGGCTGGGCTGTGGAGGGCCAGGTGAGGAGCTGGGCCAGGTGAGACAGAGATGGAGAGGAGTGAGGGTGGCTGGGCTGGGAGGGGTTGGAAGACTGAGCTGGAGGGCCCCAGAGGGCCCACGCTGGGACTTGGTCTCACCGGTTTGGGGAGCCAGCTAGGCAGTGGGGAGACGCTGGCATCAGGGAGAGGCAGGAGGGGTTGGCGGCTCCCTGGGAAAGAGGAGGTAAGGCACGCCTGACCTGACTGGGAGGGGTCAGCTCAAAGCCTGGATGGGGGCAGGGTGCCTAGAGAGTGGCAGGCCTTCTGCTCCCAGGGAACATCCCCCTCCCTCTCTCACACACAGACACCAAACTCAGATGCACACGCAGACACACACATCTACACACTCACTTCAACTGCAACTACTCAGCTCTCCCCATCCCTCGTATTGTTGTTAGGTGCCATCAAGTCGGTTCCGACTCATAGTGACCCTGTGTGCAACAGAAGAAAAACACTGCCTGGTGTTACACCATCCTCACAATCGTTGTTATGCTTGAGCCCATCGTTGCAGCCACTGTGTCAATCCATTTTGTAGAGAGTCTCCCTCTTTTTCGCTGACCCTCTACTTTACCAAGCATGATGTCCTTCTCCAGAGACTTGATCCCTCCTGATAACATGTCCAAAGTATGTGAGACATAGTCTCACCATCCTTGCTTCTAAGGAGCATTCTGGTTGTACTTCTTCCTAGACAGATTTGTTCGTTCTTTTGGCAGTCTGTGGTATAGTCAATATTCTTCGCCAACAATTCAAAGGCGTCAATTCTTCTTCAGTCTTCCTTCATGCATATGAAGCGATTGAAAACACCATGGCTTGGGTCAGGCTCACCTTAGCCTTCAAGGTGACATCTCTGCTTTTCAACACTTTAAAGAGGTCTCTTGCAGCAGATTTGCCCAATGCAATGTGTCGTTTGATTTCTTGACTCCTGCTTCCATGGGTGTTCATTATGGATCCAAGTCAAATGAAATCCTTGACAACTTCAATCTTTCCTCCATTTATCATGATGTTGCTTATTGGTCTAGTTGTGAGGATTTTTGTTGTCTTTATGTCGATGTGTAATCCATACTGAAAGCTGTGGTCTTTGATCTTCATCAGTGCTTCAAGCCCTCTTCGCTTTCCGCAAGGTTGTGTTATCTGCATATCGCAGGTTGTTAATGAGTCTTCCTCCAACGTTGATGCTCTGTTCTTCTTCAGAGTACAGCTTCTCGGATTATTTGCTCAGCAGACAGATTGAACAGGTATGGTGAAAGGATACAACCCTGACGCACACCTTTCCTGACTTTAAACCACCAGTATCTATCTGTTCTGTTTGAACAACTGCCTCTTTTTTTTTTTTATTCTTGTAATTAAATGAAGTTTACATTTCAAGTTAGTCTCCCATACAGAATTTTTTTTTAACATACGTTGTTATGAGATCCCAACCGCTCACCCCATTCTGCGACAGCACACTCGTCCCATCCGCCCCTGAGTCCCCATGAATATTCAACCAGCTCCTAACTCTCTCTGCCTTCCCATCTCACCTCTGGACAGAAGCCGCTCCTCTGGTCTCTTGTATCTACTTGACTGAGAGGCACATTCTTCACAAGTATCACTTTATGTCCCACAGTCCAGTCCAATCC
>NW_004444230.1:1050897-1079646 GCF_000243295.1 Trichechus manatus latirostris | reverse complement strand
CAGGAGTCCTGTGCACTGAGGTAGGTGGGGCCCAGGCAAGGTCACTAGGCACATCTGGGGGAGGGCAAGTGTGTGGAGGTGAGAACTCGGCTTTCTGGTTTGGACTCCACTCTCCAGGAGGAAGAGAAGATGCTTCAGCCTCCTGGGAGAAATGTGGAGAGTGGGGCAGAAGTGTGACCTGCCTGGCCCTGGCCCACAGAAGCCCCTTTTGCCCCCACTGCTCTTCCTGATGTACGTCAGGTCTAGGAGAATGGGGGCGCTGGGTGATAGCTACTGGGCACTACCCCTGCCCACACTCCTCTGAACCCTCTGCCCCGGGAACCAATGCAAGACTGGGCAAGAGGGGTCTGGCCGTGTCCCACTGCTCCCCAAGAGGTCCCAAATGATCAAATCCTATCCCTAGGGCTCCTCTGGTCACTGACAGGCTCCAGCCCCAGTTTTGGATGGAGGATGGACAGAGGGCAGGGCAGAGCCCATCCAAGGTACGCTCACTCTGGCCCTACGGAACCAGGGAAGTAAATGCCCTTGGCTCCCTCCACACATTTCCTGGGGGAAGCAGTGCAGAACTAGGAAAATACAGCACAGCCCATCTTAGAATTCTGAAACCACCAACCTCCCAACTCTGAGGGAACTGGGCCCTCACGCCCCCTGGCGGGGATCTTCCATGGCGCACTACTTGTTCCTGCACTCACACACTCACACAAACACCAGTCCGCAGAGGGTCACGGGAACTGCCATACCGTGCCCTCACCACGCCATTCTACAGACCAGGAAAGACGGGCAGAGAGGGAGGGAGGGCCATGCAGGTCCACAACTCAGCCCAGGTGCTGCAATTCACTCCACAACCAATGTTTATTGAGCACTCACTGCCAGTGCACCAGGAACCTCTGAACTCTTGGTCCAGTGCTTTTCCATGACCCCGGGGCGCCCTGCTGTCTGCAGTTTGGGCTGAGATGCCAACCACCAGGAGCTGGAACCTTCTCCTCTAGGATACTGTTCAAGTGGCAGAAGACGGGTGGCCCCCACTAGCCCACTGCAGGCCTGCAGCACCACCACTATCCTGTGGTCCAAGACTAGGAGGCAGGATGGGGCCTGGGGAGGCCACACTCACAAGTGGGATGGGGTGGGGGCTGGTCAGCTGTGTCCATTTTAAGTTTTTAATAAATAGCTCCTGCTGCTGCCCAGGCTGGGAGAGGGGTGACACCATTGGGCTCAGGCTTCCCAAGCTCCTGAGAGGTGCAGGGGTGGCCGCCTTCTCATGCCAGTTCAGGCTCCGGCTCTGAAAAGGAGAGAGCACAGGGATTAGCCCCCTACCCACTCCCAACAGGTATCAAGGTGCTGTCTGGAAAGGGGGGGGCAGAACATGGGGCACACAGGAGGGAGGCTCTCCAGGAACAGGTCTATGCTAGTCCCAGCTCCAGGAAGGATGTCCCCCCAGCCCCCAGTCAGGGTAGTGGTTGCCCACTCGCTGGAAGCCCCCAGTGGAGTGATCCCAGCACCAACACACACAGCACTGCCTCTGCAGCCCAGTGGGTGGATCCATCTGTCCCAACCTCCAGCCCCAAGCACATCCCCGCACCCTCCACCAGGACACAAATCACTCACCAGCCTCAGCCTCGTCACCCTTGGCATCTGGCTCCTGCCACCAATCAGCATAGAGACCCTCCTCGTAGTCACCATCCCCCTCAAACTCGGTGTCGGGCGGGAGGTCCTCAGGCTCTGTGGATGGCTCTGCCTCCTCCAGTGCCATCTTGAACAGCCCCAGGTGGATGAGATACCAGGTTACAACAAATCCTACATCGCCTCCTTTCCTGGCCAAGGGGACCTCCAGTCCCATCTCTTAGTCCCCAAAGCTCCTCCCACCCAGTGTTAAGACCTAACATAGGAATGATTTGAGGGTTTTTCCCAAAAGGTCTTTATCCCAAACCGCCTCCTCCCTGAACTGATGCGTGGGCTCCACCAGCAGAGATTCAGTGTTAGCGCAAGCAGTGCCCTCTCCACAGCCCCCCTACCTTTGAAGTATAAATTCCCTGGAGAGAAGAAAGCTATTCTGTGCACACCGCTTTCTCCTGCTGTTTGCCCTACTCCCCTGTACCTGGAGAGCTCTTGTATATACCCCCAAATCCAGGAGTCAGCTCCAGGAGGGGTCCTCAACTGGAGCCCTCCTCTGGTGCCCCTTGCTGACCTCTGTTTGCTTTTCTGCCTCCCCCACTAGACCATGAGCTGCTTGGGAAAGAGACTGTGCCTTTCATCAGCTTACCCCAGCCCCAAGAAGTGTCTGGCAAACAGCAGGCAACACGTTAACAGTGATCAAAATGGCTATCACTCACTGAGCACCTACTATGTGCTTGCTCTATACACGGAGCTTTACATACTTGATCTCATTTAATTCTCACCACAACAACGGTATGAGATGGGCATTATTCACCCCATTCCATGGAGGAAGAGACAGAAGTTCAGAGAGGTTACTGAAAGCTTGCCTGGAGGCCACCCAGCTGGTAAGTGGTGGAGCCAGGTCTGGCAAGCACCAAAGGCTGGGTGCTAACCATTGTGGACCCTGCCCCCATGTTTAATGAGGAGGCCATGGATGGATGAACTCAGGAGGGAATGAATAAATAACCACTGAGTGGCAAACCTCAGAGAAGTTCAGGCTCTCAAACCCTCATTCATCCATTCATTCACTTGTTTATTCAAACTCAGTTTCTAAGCACCAGCTCTCTGCCAGGCACTGTGGGAGGGCTGGGAATACCCAGGTCTCCATCTTGTCCTGAAGCACAATCCTCCAGGAGACTGGCTGGAGAAGGGGGCCGGGATCGAGACAGACCAGGGCTGCAAATAACTCCAGGTATGGGCCACACGTGATCGGGGAGGCACCGAGGGTCAGAGTTGGCAATGAAGCCCAGAGGAGGGAGCCAAGGCATGCAGCAAGGGCTTCCTGGAGGAGGTGCCATCTGACCTGGGCAGGATTCAGACTTGTGGAAAAGGGGGAGGGGGCATGAGAACAGTCAGCCCAGGAGAGAAGAGAAGGTGTAGGTAAGGGACAGGCAAACCTCTTCTGCTTCACAACAGCTGACCGCTGGGGGTTGGGGCTGAGCTTTGCCATAGAGGCCCAGGGCAAAGGCCCAAGGCATCCTCCACCATGGCCCAGGCCTGGAGAACAGGGGGCCACTTACCTCATCATCTGACTGCAGGTACATGTGTGCAAACTCCAGCAGCTCCTGCAGCTCAGCCGTCTGGTTGTGGTAAAGCATGGCTTCCTGGGAAGAGCAGGGGCGGGAGAGGGTGAGCCAGATCCTGCTGCCAGTGCAGGGTGGGCAAGTGGTAGGGGCAGCCAGGACCCCTAGAATCTGGGTTCCCTTTCCCTTTTCCAGCTCAAGGAGCAGGGAACAGGTTTCAGCTCACATGCTGATCAGATCATCATAGCTGCTCAGAGTGCTGGGTTAAGGATTCTGAGGGCTCAGTGAGTAAGAGTGCCTCAATCGATTAGCAATGTCTGCCACTGACAAGGAAGGTGGAAGTGGCACCATGGCCCCCATATTTGCCAGCCTTGCTCTAGATTCCAGGGGGTTTCCTCAGTTGGTCCAGTTAAGGGTCCCCTGGGGAAGAAGTACAAACGTCAGAGGTGAGAGAAGTAAGAGTGGGGAGGATAGTGGCAGGAGCGGACACTTTTTGGGTACCTTCCACATCCCAGGCACTGAGCTGGCAAGGTAGTTAGTACAAACCCCACTCTGCAGATGGGGCAACAGATTCAGAGAAGGTCAATGTCATTTCTAGGACCACACAGCTGGTGGAGCTGGGGTTTGGACCCAGGACTGACTCCATCCACAACCCATGCTCTTTCCTCTTCCCATCCAGCCTGCCAAGGAAGCAGGGTCTGACCGAGCATTTTTAATCAAGTCGTACGCCCTGTGAGTGCCTCGGAAGGTGGTGCCCACCTCCCGGGGCTGGAAATCCTCCTCCTCCAGCCCCCAGCGAGCCCGGTGGAAGCGGTAATACACCAAGTTCTGCTGCATGATGTTGTCTTCAGGGTCGAAGAGCATGTAGCTGGCAGCGCTGCGGGCGGCCTGGTGCACGTCATTCACTGCAGGCAGGGCGGGACAGGGATGAGGAGTATCCCAGTCACTTCCTCACATTCAGGGACAACTTCACCAAGCTCACCCCAACCCACCTCTCAGTTCAGTCCTGTACTCCTCACCCCACCCAATAATAATGCAAACTAACGTTTACTGGGCACTTGCCGTGTGCCAGGCCCTGTGTAACTCATTTAAAATTCATTGTTATTGTCATCCCCATTTTACAGACAAGAAGCCTGAGGCCCAGAGAGGTTAGGTAACCTGCTCAAGCTCATACAGCTGGCGAATGATGGCAGTGGAGAATTAGAACCTGGCAGCCCAACTCTCAAGCTCTCTGCCATCTGATCCCATGAAGAGTCTCCCTGGCCCCTTGGTCCTCAGCCCCTGCACTCCAACTCCAGCCTCTGTCTGAATTTTGGCCTTTCCACATTGCAGGAACCTTGGAGGTTGTCTATCCCAGCTCTCAGTCGATGCCAGATCTCCCTCCAGTGAGGAGATCCACAGTCTTGGCCTCAAGTCAAGGTGTTTTTTTTTTATTAGCCATGTGATCTGGGGCCAGCCCCTTGCCGTTTATGAGCCTCAGTTTCCTTATCTGAAAAATGAGTCCATTTTTCCTAACGCCAGCTGCATAGGGTTGGTAAGAGAATCAAGTGAGATAAAAAGACATGGCAGGGCTCTGTAAGCTTTGTAAGCTGCCTAGTGCTGTGTCTTCTAGCTCTCTCCCGAGGCTGCTCTCTGTCCCCACCCAGAAGCCTCTCACCTGCTCCAGGTCCCCAGGGTTGTTTTTCAATATCCGTTCATCTCAATCTTCTTTCCCATCACCCAGATTCCTCAATTCTGAGGGATAGCGCCCATAACTCTGCGAGGACCCCACTACAGTCCTCTCCCTCACCCCTTCCTCTCTTGTCCACGCCCACCCAGGATGCTCACATTTATAGTAGGCAAACTGCAGGTAGTGGTACATGGTGGCCACGAACTTTTCCACGAAGTAGCCACCCACGTTGGGGGTCAGGTTGGCCTCACAGTCCACCTTACACTGCAAGGATTCTGCAAAGAGATCTGGGGGTCGGAGGCAGCAGTGAGAAGCTGGTATGTTTAAAAACTCAATCCCATTGATGGAGATAACTTCAGATACCAGCTTTGCCAACTAAACTTCAGTTTCCTTGTCCAGAAAATGAGTTGTTACAATGCAATGACATAATATGTATAAAGTGCTCGACATACAATAAGTGATACTGAGGATGCATACTGTGGGCTGGTCCCATCTCCTGGGCTGACTTGCCATCCCTGGCTCGGCTCCACCATAAAGCCAGAGGGAGTCAGGGTGGGGCCTCCGGGAGAGTGGCAGGGGGAGTTTAAGGCTAGATAGAGAAGCTGAGGACAGGTCTTCTTGAAGGACCCCAGGGTTAGGGATCCTGAGACTAGATGTGGTTTCTGGCCACAATGAACAGGCTGCTTTCTGCACACCTGCCGGGCTGTGTTCCACCTCAGCACCTTTGTACTTGCATTGCCCTCTGCCCTCTGCCTGAAAGGCCCGCGAGTCTACCCTTACCAGACTCTTTTGGAATGTCACTAACTCTTAGTGTTGATGCATCTTGGACACTCCCTACTGTAGCCCTCTGCACCCAGTGTCAGGGTGGCTACACCTGTCTCTATTAGCAGACAGGGTTCTGGGAAGCAGAGCCCACTTGGCCCCCCACTTAGTTTCTACTGGGGGTCCTGAGACTCTATGAGTGCTGAGTGCTTCAGCCTCTGGAGAGCCCCAAAGTCAGGGGTTTGGGACAGGGATACCTGCGATGGCTGGGTAGAAGTCCTTGAAGTCCACCTGCTCCTGGGCCCCCTCGCAGCCGGCCAGACACCGGGCAAAGGCCGCTAGGTACTCAGCCAGGGCCCGCTCCATGTCCTCGGTGCTGCTGCGGAAATCCCCGCTGTTGTAGAGTTTCACCGCCCGGAGAAACACGGCCTAGGGAAAACAGTGGCAGCGGGGGTCAGGGGGACCTCCAATCCCTCCTCTCTTCTGCAAGTGGGAGTCAGGGAGCAGAGTCAGGGCCGGCCCCACTCCCCTGCCCCTCCACCCCACCTCGTAGGGCTGGGCCTCCAGGTCCGTGAGGGGATCCTCTGCGGCATCCAGCAGCCCCCGGTAATAGTTGAGATACTTGGCGGTTAGCTCGTGCTTCGGATTCCGCTGGAGGAAGGTGTAGGCCGCGGACACCGCCTTCTCCAGCCGGTTAGCCTGAGGGGACCAGGGGGTCAGTAAGGCAGGAGCCCGCAGCCCTGAGTGCACAGGGGACTTCGTAGCTCCGGGTGAGCGCAATGCTTCTCCCGCCCCGTCGGAACACCAGACGCCGAGCAGCCCGAGCAGAGCGGCGCCCGAGGGCGGACGCTGGGGCAGGCGGAGCGCCCACCTTGAACAGCGCGTAGTGCAGATACTGGTAAGGCATGCGGCTCTGGAAGTCGCGCAGCAGCTGCCGCGGCGGGTAGGGCACCTGGAAGGCGGGCAGCGCCCGTTTGCAGCGCCGCAGGCAGGCGGCGCGCTCCAGGACGTGGCCGAAGAGCTGCAGCTCCCGGGCCCACTCGTCGCCACGTCTGCCGTCGGGGCCGGGATCGGGATGCGAGGCCCCGGGCTGCGCCGGGCCGCTGCAGTTGGCGTGGCAGAAGGCCTCGCTGTCCCGCAGCAGCCGGTGCAGCCGCAGCGCCGCCTCCAGGTAACGCGCGCTCTCGCGCCAGCTCTCGCCCTCGTACTGCTCCAGCGCGTGGCCGTAGGCCGCGGCCAGCGGCATCAAGTCCTCCGGCGGAAAGCCCCGGAAGCTGTACTTCTCGTACTGCGCCCCGGCGCTGCCCAGCAACAGCCACAGCAGCCCGCACGTCGCCCACCCCATGCCCCCGCCGCGCCGCCGGCTCTCGGAGCCAAGAAGGCAGCCAGCAGGACTGGAGGGCGCAGGGCCGCGCCGGTGCGCCTGCTGGGTCTTAGCGCCGGCACTGAAGGGAGGTGGCGGGGCGGGGGGCGGGGAATTGCCTAGGTCTGGTCCCCAGAGGGGCGGAGGGCTGCCTGCCGCCTTTTCTTGAGAGGGTCCACTGGTGTCTTGAGTCCGATCCCCTGCCCAGGCCTTGGGGATCTTGTGACCCCATGACAGATGATAAGTGGGTGGATGGGCGGGGAGAACGTTTCACGCCAGGGATGGAGAGCCCAGAAAGCTCCTCCCTACACATAGACAGCCCCCCACCCCCATCTTAAGATCTAGAAATTGTGGGAGCTGCCACGTCCCCCTACTCGGCCCAAGCCCAGGAACCTGGTCTTAGCGCCCATTCTGCACGCTCCCCATCCGAGGCCCTGACGAGATCACACGGAGTGTCCCCGCGGCCCACGTCGGGGAGACTCACACCTCGTTCACCCCGCACACCCTCCCCTATCACAGTGTCTCCATCCCCAGGTCACAAAGTCCTCGCTGACCAGCTTTTAAAAGGGAGGCAAAGCTGCTCTTCCCTGAAGAAGCCTTCTCTTGGAGGACTGTAGGGGTGGGGAAAGCACTGAGATATCCCTCCGATTCTGGGGCCTCGCCGTCCGCCTGGAGAGTCCTAGATTTGGGGGTGCCAGCAAAGGAAGCAAGGGATGCCTCAGCCCGGCTTTAGGACCCGGGAGTTCCGGAAAAAGACGCTGAAAGTTTTTTTTTTTTTTTTGTTCTTTTTTCTTTTTTCGGGTGTGAGCTCAGACTTTTTGTCTTTCCCGAACCTCTCTCCCTCGCCGGGCCCCCGGTCTCCCGGCCCCGGGTAGGGGTGGCGGTGGGGGACCCGGAGCGCTTGGTGGTGCGTTTCTCGGTCTCTAACACATTCAGCCTTGCCCCCTCCTCCTACCCACCCCCCACCCCCACCCCTTCACCGTCTGGCCAGCTCAGTGTCCCCAGCCCCCATTCCACGTGGACCAGCCAGGGCGGGGGTGGGAGGGAGGACAGGAAGCGGGGGAGCTAGCTCTGGGAAGAAGGGAAAAGGAGGTTGGCCGCGGCGGCTCCCTCGCTCGTCCTCACTGCCGGCGGTCCCAGCTCCAGGCACCATGCTCCCCGCGGGGCCCCCCAGCCACACCTTCCGCTGGCTCCCCCTGCTGCAGTTGCTGCTGCTTCTGGTGCAAGCCGTGGGGAGGGGGCTGGGCCGTGCCAGCCCGGCCGGGGGCCCCCTGGAAGATGTGGTCATCGAGAGGTACCACATCCCCAAAGCCTGTCCCCGGGAGGTGCAGATGGGGGACTTTGTGCGGTACCACTACAACGGCACTTTCGAGGATGGCAAGAAGTTTGACTCGAGGTAATGGTTGGGCACCCCCCGACTCGCCACCCCCCTTCCCTGAGCCCCCACCAGTCTCTCTTCGGTCCTGGGGTCCTCTATTGCCCCTTTTAAGCTGTGCATCCAGGCACTGACTCCATGATCCCCTAACACCAAACACAGCATCCCTGGGGGCTCCCAGACACCCATCTCCCCAAAGACAACCCCCTGCCCCCAGTTACAAACCTTCACCTCTCAGAGGACTCTGATTTCTTTCACACAAGCTCCTCACTTCCCAAAGGACTTGATAATTAAGGCGAACTGCTTTGTTCACTTACCGTTGCTTTATTTAAAGGCATGGTGGAGGTCGGGGGTTCTGTCTACAGTGTTGGAGGGAAGAGGATGGTGCCTGCTGCATGGGAATCCTCCTGTGGTCTCAGCCTGGGACTCCCTGTCTTCCTGCTACTCTGACTCCCTTTCTGGTTCCTGCCCTGTTTTCAGTACCTTTGCGACAGGAGAAGAGGGAGAACTTTGGAGGGGTGGAGGTCATCAGGAGCCGGTGGGAGTAAAGGTGGGGGGCATTATAATAAGACAGTAGGATGGATCTGGAGGGTGGGGCGCAGCTGGGTGCAGGAGCTCGTCTGTCTACGTGTCACATGAGTGACATGCCACCCTGGGCTCTTTGGACGGTTTTCATGCCTCCTTCTTCAGGTCTTGCAGGCCGTCTGCCCTTCCCGACCCCTCCCTCCCTCTCTCCCTCCATCTTAGCTCTACCAGGCCAGAGCTGCCACCGCCCATCTTGCTAACTCTGGGGTTTGATAGACCAGTCTCTGGTCTGCTCCAGGCCTCTGGTCCCCAGAGGCCGATGCAGGCAGGACAGAGCTGTGCACCAGCCCCAGGGGTAAACTTTGGGTCCCTGTCACACACACAAACCCCATATCACACCCAAAGACGTCAGTACCTCTTAGACCGTTCCACACAACGCGGCTCAGCCCACGGCAAATAAATTAGTAGACATGACTTTGGAGGCAAGCAGCATATTGGGAAAGAACATGAACTCCAAAAGGCCAAGACCCTGGGTTCAGACCCACTCTGTGTATGATCGTGGACAAGTATTTTACCCCTTTAAGCTTCACTTTCTCCTCATCTGAAAAATGGAGATAAAAACAGTACCTACTTCCTAAGGCTGATGTTAGGACTCACACAAAATGACGAATGTAATCACCCCAAAGTGAAAAACTACCCAAATGCCCATTAACACTTGGATGGATAAATAAATTGAATTTTATACAGCAATGAGAATGAAAAGTCTACTATTAAATGTGACAACTTAAATGAATCCCACAAACATAATATTGAGTGAAAGAAGCCAGAAACCAGAGTATATACTGTATGATTTCATTTAAAAACAGGCAAAATAAGTTGTAGTGATAGAAGTTGGGATAGTGCTTACTCTTGGGAGGAGGTATCGGGTGGAAGAGGCTTCTGGGATGCTGGCAATGTTCTGTTTGTTATGCTGGTTGCAATGCTGTGTCCAGTTTGTGAAAATTCAGTGAGCTTGTATGTTCACTTTTCTGTATGCATGTATAAAAATATTTTTAATAATAATTTAAAAAAAGATGATGACTAAAGTAAGCTTCACGCAGCACCTGGCAGTCCACGGGTTCAATGTGCATTAGTCTTGACTCTGGTGGAACCTTATGCCCTGATGATTTTTAACTCTTAGAAACTGCGCAGTGCTCACAACAGCACTGTGAAGGAAGCGGGTCAGACATAAAAGCAGCTCAATGATACAGGTATAGTGAACTCTAGGCAATAGCCAAGGATCCAGTGGTTAAACCCTTGGTGGCTAACTGAAAAGTTGGCGCTTCGAACCCACCAGCCACTCCGTGGGAGAAAGAAGTGGCAATCTCCTTTCGTAAAGATTACAGCCTTGGAAACCCTATGGGGTGGTCCTGCTCTGTCCTGTAGGGTCACTCTGAGTCAGAGTCAACTCAATGGCAGTGGGTTTGGTTTTTTGGTAGGCAGCAGCCAGGAGTATAGCCAGAGCCCTTGACCTCTAGGAGTGGGGTCAGTTGGGAGTTAGGGGATGATCCTGGTGGGACTCTGGGAGCCTGGCTGGGCACAGGCTCATGCAGTGTATGAGCCTGGAAAACTTTCTTAACCCATGATCCCCTTGGATCAAAATAAAAATCTCCCACCCTTCCTTAACTTCTGAAAATTCAAAATTTAAAATGTTTAACTCAAAACAAAAGCTATGGCAATTTTAGAATGGGCTATTTAAAAAAATTAAAAGCAGTCCTATCCCAATTCCAGCCAACACTGCTTCTCTTTCCTTTCCTTGGAGAATCAATGGTGCAGTGGCAAAAGCATGGGCTTTGGAGTTCAGCAGACCACATATTAGCTGTGTGACCTTGAGCAAGTCACTTAGTCTCTCAAGTCTTTATTATTTCTCATAAGAAAAATTAAAACAATAATGCCCACTTTCTGGGAGAGAGGATTAAATAAAACAATGTATGTAAAACGCCAAGCATTTAATCTGGCCTATGGTAAGTGCTCAATAAATGTTCCCCTTCTTCGCCCTGCTGGACTTACCACCCTGTTGCTCTCAGCAAATTAGCAGTGGACAGGCCTGCCTGCCCCCCATCCCAGGGTGGTAAAAGCCCCTGGCCTTCTTGGGGGCTTCCCTTTTGTAACAGCCCATCCTTTTAAGGGGGGCGTGGGGAGGTCATGGCTGACCTGAGAGGCAGGTATGAAGAGGAGGTGAGGAGCATGTGGGTCCACACCTGGTATAGGGAGGAGAGTAGTGCATGTATGTTGTGTGTGCACACCTGTACGTGTATAGACCATGGGCAGAGGAAACCGTGCATCATCTGTGCACACCTTCGGCCACTGTATCTCATCTCTCCCCTCCCTCCAGCTATGACCGAAGCAGCTTGGTGGCCATTGTGGTGGGCGTGGGGCGCCTCATCACCGGCATGGACCGGGGCCTCATGGGCATGTGTGTCAACGAGCGGCGACGTCTCATTGTGCCTCCCCACCTGGGCTACGGCAGCATCGGCGTGGGTGAGCAGGGCTGAGGTGGGGGCACAGAGTGTGGATGGAGGAGACCAGGAGGCAGAATCAGGGACCCCTGGGTCAGCAAACTGGAACTCAGAGAAGGGAGTGACTTACCTAAGGTCACATTGCACAATATGAAGAGTGGCAGGTCTGGGACTAGAGTTTAGGTCTCCTGCTTCTGGGATGGGAGGAAGGGGCATAAGAGGGCTCTGGGTGGTGCAAGTGGTTTGTGATCAACTACTAACCTGACGGTTGGTAGTTCAAACCCAGCCAGCAGCATGGTAGGAGAAAGGCCTGGGGATCTGCTTGTGTAAAGATTACAGCCAAGAAGATTCTATGGAGCATTTCTACTGTTTAACACATGGGGTGGCCATGAGTCAGAATTGACTCGATGGCAACAGGTTTGGTTTTTTTTGAGTAGGATCATCCAAAAATGGCTAAGAAGAAGGGGTACTGGAGGTGGTGGGGAGGGAGGCAAAGCAGGACTCTCAGCCCTCGGCTCCATCCCCACCCTGTCGTGCTGCCTTGTCCTACAGCAGGGCTGATTCCCCCGGATGCCACCCTCTACTTCGACGTGGTGCTGCTGGATGTGTGGAACAAGGAGGACACCGTGCAGGTGAGCACCTTGCTGCGCCCGCCCCACTGCCCCCGCATGGTCCAGGACGGCGACTTTGTCCGCTACCATTACAACGGCACACTGCTGGATGGCACCGCCTTCGACTCCAGGTAAGGGCTGGAGGGGAGCCTGGAGGCTCTGGGGACTGTGACATATGGAGGAGAACTTGGGGCCCATCCTGCCTCTCCCACCCCCAGCAGTATCATCTCTACCTCATTCTTGGCAGCTACGGTAGGGGCGGCACTTATGACACCTACGTTGGTTCTGGTTGGCTGATCAAGGGCATGGATCAGGGGCTGCTGAGCATGTGTCCTGGAGAGAGAAGGAAGATCGTCATCCCTCCTTTCCTGGCCTATGGCGAGAAAGGCTATGGTGAGGGCAGGCAGGGACTGTGGGCGGATTCTCCAGAAGAGGGAGAACCAGGGCTGCCACATACAGTTGCGCACTGCACAAGGGCACCCAGCCAAGGAGGCAAGTAGAGATGAAATCTAGCCCTTGGTGATTGTCTAGCTAAGAAGAGGTGCCTTATTCTGATTTACACAAAGGCTCAGTGTGGGCTGGTAGTGACCCTGAGGAAAACCCAGCTTAGGTCTCACAGGGAGAGCAAGAAATAAGGTCAATGATGCCAGGGAGGGAAAGGGCTCTGGAGAGCAGGGATGGCACATTTTTCATGGCTTCTACACAGTCTTCCTGAGTTGAGAAGAAGCCCTGTTTTGTTCCCTACTTGTATGGTTCAAGCCCTATCCCTTCCCCAGGGACTGTGATCCCTCCAGAGGCCTCCCTGGTCTTCCACGTCCTACTGATCGACGTCCACAACCCAAAGGACACTGTCCAGCTGGAGACACTGGAGCTGCCCCCTGGCTGTGTCCGGAGAGCCATGGATGGGGACTTCATGCGTTATCACTACAACGGCTCACTGATGGATGGCACCCTCTTTGATTCCAGGTCAGGAGGGTCCTGAGGAGGGTGGGAAGGGCTGCAGGGGGAGCCAGGCAGAAGAAGCCAGGGCAGGGAGGGAAACACCAGGAGCTGGCACAAACGGCTAAGCTCTTGACTACTAACTGAAAGAAAGGCTGGCGGTTTGTAACCCACCCAGAGGCACCTCGGGAGAAAGGCCTGGTGATCTACTTCCGAAAGGTCACAGCCATTGAAAACCCTATGGAACACAGTTCTACTCTGCATGCATGGGGTTGCCATGAATCAGAATTGACTCAAGGGCAGCTGGTTTGGTTTTTTGGTTTGAGGTTACCCCGGGCAGCCGCTGTAGGGTGTCTCTGAGCTGCCTGGAAGGGGGAGAGGCCCCTTTGACCCCCCCTCCCTGGCCCGCCCCGCCTTGTATTGCAGCTACTCCCGCAACCACACCTACAATACCTATATCGGACAGGGTTACATCATCTCTGGGATGGACCAGGGGCTGCAGGGTGCCTGCATGGGGGAGCGCCGGAGGATCACCATCCCCCCCCACCTTGCCTACGGGGAGAACGGAACCGGTAGGGTTGTTCCCGCCATCACCACCTCACCTCCCCTCTGAACTGCTCACTGACCTTCCCCCCAGTATATAGCCCAGGCCCCCCAGCACAGTGGGATCCAGCCACTGCTCTGCCCCTCTCTTTCTTAAGAGCATATACATTCTACATCAGCCCACCCACCCAATTCCTGCCACAGACCCCATCCATCTTCTCCAGGGGCAGTCTCATCCTGTCCCCGCCAATTCTCCCCTTCCATATTGGCGAAGGACAGCTGACTTCTGGGTTGGGGGAGGTAGGATGGTTATGGAAGAACAGAAATAGCAGCATAGCCCTAGGAAACAAAGATACCTGGATTGGAGAGCCAGCTGTGCTTGGCGCCTCAGTTTCCTCACTTGTAAAATGGAGCTAATCATATTGATCAGTAGTTACGGGAAGTTTGCAAGAAGAGTGTAAAAGGGCTTTCTAAACTGGCATGCTCCTTGCCCCACCTCTGCCCCCGCCCACAACAAGAGCGTATTAGAAGAATTGACTATGGGAACAAACACCCCACCCCATCCTGGTTTGAAACCTCAGGGCTGGGAAGAGCTTGGAGACTGGGCGGCTAGAGCTCCGAGCTGATCCACTCATGCATTCTGGCCTCAGGAGACAAGATCCCTGGCTCTGCTGTGCTGATCTTCGACGTCCACATCATAGACTTCCACAACCCTGCAGACCCAGTGGAAATCAAGACACTCTCCCGGCCCCCGGAGGCCTGCAACGAGACCTCCAAAGTTGGGGACTTTGTTCGATACCACTACAACTGCTCTCTGCTGGACGGCACCAAGCTCTTCTCCTCGTGGGTCCAGGGCAGGGCCAGGGCTGGGCAGGGGCGTGGGCACGGGCGGGGAGTCCTCCTGGCAGCACCCTCGACCCTTGTTCCCCCTATCAATCCCCAAGTCTCTGGTGAAGCATCCAGACTCTTGCTTTCTCCATTGGCTCCCCATCTAAGCAAGGGAGACAGGAGGCATCAGGAGATGAAATTCTTTAGTCTGCAGGGAGAGGGGAGGTGAAACTATCCTTGGGGGAGAGCTGTTATTTCCACTTTATGGTGGGGAAGCGTGCAGGGAGAGATGAGGCCTCCAGGCCACGCTTTAGGAGCAGTGGCAAGAGGAAGCTGGGAGTCTCATCTCTGCCCCACTAGCCTGGCACCCCTGTGGTGGGGCGGGCACCAGGAGGAGGGACTAGGGAGGTAAGGGCTCATCTTGGCCCTCGGGAGAAAGGAGTGTGAGCTGGCAGAGGCCAGGCTGGTGCTGACCTGGGAATTGCTTTCTCCTCCAGCCATGACTATGGGGCTCCCCAGGAGGTGACCCTGGGGGCCAACAAGGTGATCACAGGCCTGGACACGGGCCTGCAGGGCATGTGCGTGGGAGAGAAGCGGCAGCTCGTGGTGCCCCCGCACCTGGCGCATGGGGAGAGCGGAGGTGAGAGGGCAGATTGGCCTGATTGGCATTCGGTCCACTTTGTCCCTACCTTTCTTGGGCCTTGATAGCTAATGGGAGGAGTCAGGGAACACTTCAGGATGGTTCTGTAAACATCCTATGCCCCACTCTCCAGCCCCCACGAGGGAAAACTGAGTCCTGTGGACCAGGGAGCACATGAGGAAGACTGGGGAGCCAAGTCTAGACTCTGCCTGACTGGGACACCTTCCTTCTGTCTTCTCCCTCCCCCAGCCCGGGGGGTCCCTGGCAGTGCTGTGCTGCTGTTTGAGGTGGAGCTGGTGTCCCGGGAGGAGGGGCTGCCCACAGGCTACCTGTTTGTGTGGCACAATGATCCTCCGGCCAACCTGTTTGAATACATGGATCTCAACAAGGATGGAGAGGTCCCTCTGGAAGAGGTGGGCGAGGAGTTCCGTGCCCACACACGCACCCCCACCAGGAAGCCCATTTGCATGCGCCCTTTAGCAATAATGCAGTGCATGTCCACCATCCTGCGTGCCACCCCCTGCTCCCATGTCGCTGCCCCTCTGTTGAGTCACAGCACCTTAATGTCCTTGTCCTTTTCCTTCTGGCACCTGTGCAGCCCTGGCCTGGGCGCTGACTGTCCCCCATGCCACACCTTCACCCTGGCCCCACTCCTGCCAGCTCAGGACCCCAACACCAGCTCCTCTCCTCCCAGTCCTTACTGGGACAGCCTGAAAAAGAAACACGTCCTCTCTGGACCCCACCTGGGGGCCCTTCCCAAGGTCACAGTTGCTCTGCCATGACCCTCTCTTCCCACCTCCCCTTGCATCTCCCCTCCTCCAGTTTTCCACCTTCATCAAGGCCCAAGTGAATGAGGGCAAAGGACGTCTCATGCCTGGGCAGGACCCTGAGAAAACCATAGGGGACATGTTCCAGAACCAGGACCGTAACCAAGACGGCAAGGTCACCGCTGAGGAACTCAAGCTGAAGTCGGACGAAGACCAGGAGCTGGTCCATGAGGAGCTCTGAAAGGCAGGAGGCCCCGGCCTGGTCTCAAATGCAAAGGCCCACTTCTAGGGGGACAGTGGGCAGTGGGACTGACCTTCAGTCACTCCCCTCTGCAGAGATAAAGTCTGGGAGTCATCGAAAAAGTTGTCAGAGGAGCCAACACTAGTCTTCCCAGTAGCCCTAGATTAAATTCCACGGTGCAGACCTCTATTCCATTTTTCTCCTCCAACCCCAAACTCCTTAAAGATTTTTGGAGTTAGAAAGCCAAGCTGGTGATTAGTGGAGTCTGGGGGTTGGATGGTGCCATTGCTAGCCCCTTACCTACGTCTCCCCCCACCACATCACCAGACACTTAGGAGGCTGAGCTCATCTATTTGTTTATTCCCCTAGACTCCCCCTTTATTTATACCTTTCCTCACTCTCCCCAATGCTCTGCCTCCAGCCCTCACTCCTCAGTTGTGGCAGCTCCTCCAGAGTGTGGATGAGGGCTGGGAAGACTGTCATCCTCCCTCAGCTCTGGCTGGTTCCTAGGGCAACCGTACCTCACCCTGTCCCCTCCCCCATCTCACTGCATCCAGTAGAGGTGAGATGACCTCAGGGTGCTGGAGGTGAGGGCTGGGCTTTGTGTGGCCTTTCATCCCTAACAAAAGCTCCTTTCTCAAAGGGTCCAAGGAAGAGGCAGAAAATGAAGGGGAGGGGTGAGGAACCCCTGCTCAGATGGGTCTTCTCATTGCCATCAAGTCAATTCTGACTCATAGTGACCCTAGAGGACAGAGCAGAACTGCCCCATAGGGTTTCCAAGGCTGCAAATCTTTACAGAAGCAGACTGCCACATCTTTCTCCTGCGGAACAGCTGACGGGTTCAAACCGCCAACCTTCTGGTTTGCAGCTGAGTGCTTAACCACTGTACCACCAGAGCTCCTTCAGATAAGTCTTAGGGCTATAAAATCCTTGGGTTTTATGCTGAGATAAATTTGAAAGAGAGGCTCATTTGGGGCTGAAGGGTGGGAGTCAGATCCTTCTCCTTTGCATCAAATAAAAGATTAACCAAAGGCCTCAGGATGTAGTCTTTTTTGGGGGTGGGGTGGGGAGGCACTTTAGAGCCAAAGATTGGGGAAGAAAGATGAAACAAACCAGGCTGTTTCCAAGCCCTCATCAGCTGGAGGCAGGGTCCCTAGGTCTCAGCCTTCTTCCATGGAGGTTTTCTGCCTGAGGCCTAACCCAGGGGCCTCACTAAGGAAAGAGAGACGAGGTCTGGGGAGGAGTGGTGGGGGTGAGTGTCCCCAGAGGAGAGGTGCCTGTAGGGAGGCATGGAGAGATGATCCTTGTCCCCTAAATTTCCAGTTGAATGGGAAAGACAAGGTCCCTGACCTGAAACACAACATACACAGCTCAAGGATTGAATTAAACCACAAAGTCTGAATTACACCTTTTCACACATATGGTTTTGAATACTAACAATATTCCCACCTTTCCCTGCTCCTGGCCACTGGCCATTACCACCTGCCCAACTCCCTCTTGCCAGAAGGAAAGGTAATTGAGTTGAAATCTCCACAGGGTCTTGGGGGAGGAGTCAGTTCAGCCGTCAGCCTTGCCATCCACCTTCACCTGCCCAGCTGGATTCTGGCCAGTGCAAGGGAGATGACCCAAGCCTTCAACAGACAGGGTGGCCTGTGGATGTGAAGCAGGCGCTTGGGTGGGGAAATGATGGGACTAGATTCACACTGGACTGCCCCCACAAGCACGGATTTCTTGCCCAGGATCCACCGAAACATGAATGCTCCTTTAGCCACTCTTGTGGCCCCAAAGCATCCAGAAAGCTCGTCAGGGTCTGACAGTAGTTACAAACCCAGCCTCAGATAGTGACCGACCCCTCCTCCCAGAAACCTGACAGGACAGCTCTGAACTGCAGTGGAGAAATGCTTGCTGGCTGGTATAGAAGCACCATGAGGCAGAAGAAAAAAACCCGGGCTTTGGTCACAAACACTCCTGTTCATGTCCTGATTCTAGTTCCTAGCTGAGGAGTGTGGGCAAGCTACTCATCCTTTCTGAGTTATCTGCAAACTGAGAACTACACCTACTTGTGAGAAACGCCAGGACTCAGAGTACCCCGAGGGTGCCGACACACAGCAGGCGCTCAATATTGAACACTCCTATTGCCTTCCCTTTCAAACCTGCAGACAAACACAACTTTCTAACAGCCAGAGACCCTCTACAAGAGCACGAGGGGGATGGATTTCTTCGAAAAAAGGCAGGCTAAGAAAATGCCAGGTGAACTGGTTCTACATTTTTCCTTCAAAAGCTGCCCTAGAGAGTCTACAGGACAGAGTCTACACAAACCACGGTCTCATCTACCCTGAGACCAGAAGAACTAGATGGTGCACAGCTACCACTACCAACCATTCCAATCAGGGCCACAACAGATGGACCCCAGTAGAATGGGACAAAAATGGGGAACAGAACTTCAAATTCCTAAAAAACGTTGAACCAAAACTAACCCGAGGTCACTTTGAAGATAAATAACAAATTGGCTCAAAAAATAATGAAAATCACCCTTAAGTACTGTGCTCCTTTGAAAAATCACCTGTATGAGACCAAACAGTCAACAATTACTTTAAAACGAGGCTGAGAATTTAAGGAGGCTTCTCCCTTCAGGTTGCTGATCACAGCCTCCCTTTAAGGTCATCCATTTTAGTGGCCCTGGGCCCACCAAACAGGCAGGGGGACAAAGAGGAGCCAAGGGCACTGGGAAAAGTCCACACCCTAACAGGTTCTCTTGGGAATCCATAAAGATGGGGCTCTGCAGACACAGCTACCTCAACGCAACTGATTTCAGACTGCATTTCAAGCTTAGTGGCTGCCCCAGAATAAAATTAAACCCTTCCAGGTCAAAAACTTTCAGCCCCACCCCAGCCACCCTAATCCCCACAGACACATTCTGGCTGTGCTCAGGTGGTCTCCTGGGCTACTTCGGTGGTTTTCAAACTGTTCTGCAGAGCCCAGAGGCTTCTTGGAGGTTCCTCTGCCTCAAGGGTCAAGAGGTACAGGCTCCGCCCCCACAACACACACACACCCCTCCTGGGTCAGAACAGCTCTTTTCTAATTTTTTTATTTTGATCCGTTTCACATGTTAAGAGTTGTCTGAAGAATAAGTTCCAATGTTTAAAAATTTCGTAAAAAACAAAAATTCCTGGACTAGATGATCCCTCACAGAGGCATATCTACGGAAAATAGCACCCATGGCAAGCACTCAGATTTCGTCCCTGCAGGCCCCCAACGAGCATCCAAGGCGCTCCCTCCCAATCTCAAGATGAGCAGATGCTGACAGCGGTGATGCATCAGCAGAAACACCTTATCCCCTCTTGTCTGGCTGTCTCCATGGGACCTTTTCATATTTGCGGTACCTGGGAATCTCACTCTAAGCCTCGTCTGGTACGCCCTTGGACTTGCGGGCAAGTGCCCCCCCACCCTCTAGGCCCCCACTTCACTATGCCTGTGTCTACCATGCTTGACACTGGGCCATACCAGGTTAATAGAAACTGCACAGTGGAGCGACACGTCCCCCTTCCCTCCCCCTTCAAGTGGCACCCAGGGCACATGCCATACCTGCCATACCTTAGATACAGACACGCCTCTGCAGTAGAGTGCTAACATCCTGTAGGCTCAGGGTTCATTTACAAAGCTTTTGCTGCCCTCCCACCTGGCAGGTTCTCCCCTAAGTCTGGTGAACACAGTGGAAGGTGCTAGGGGAAGGGAGGGAGGAGGGGCATAGGCCCAGCAGCAACAGCCAGACACACAGGCAGGAGCAATGCTTGAGCTGCCTCATGTGAGGTGCCCCTTCCTCCTCATGGCCCGTGGGCCAGCCCCAGCCTGTGCATTCAGGAGCCCTGCATCTCCATCCGGTCCCCCTGGTGCAGGATGTCCTGCAGCAGCCCGTTGACCACATCCAGTGTCTCGTCCTTCTCCAGCACGATGTCATAGGAGTCCACGTAGTGCTCCCGCCGCTCCTCCACCTGTCCAGGTGACAGAAGAAAACAGAAGTCCCAACATGCCCTGCTCCCTCAAGCTGAAGAATCAGGCTAGAAGAAGAGTTTAAGGCTACAAGGACCTGCCTTCTGAAGACAAGAATGGGCAATGGGCACGGACTGCTCCAATTATTCCTTGGGTCGGCATCAAAAGGACAGTAACAAAGATTAAAACCAAAAAATCAGATGTTACCTCTAATCTACCTGGATTGAATTTTCATAAGGCGCAAACATTCTGCTGGATTCAGCACCTCCTGGCTGAGGGTGAGAGCTGACAGCCTTCTAAATTTACCATACTTTGTGCTGCTTTATGGCCATAGTGTTCTCCCCACCAGTCTCTGCTCTGTTCTTGTTATTTTTCTTCCCCGAATTAAAACCCACATCCTGAATACTGACATCTCCCATCTCAACTGCCTCAAAGGTATGATTTAGGGGAACTAGTATGTAGTCCCACCATCTTCTAGGCTATGTGATTTTTGACAAATTAGTTAACCTCCTTGCCTCAGTTTCCTCATGGGTAAAATGGGGATGACAACATTTACTACCTTGAAGGGTTGTTCTAAGGATGAAATGGGTTAATGTATGTGAAGTGCTTAGAACAGGGCCTGACACATAGTGGGCGCTCAGTAAATGCTGGCTACAATTAAGTGTCCAGCATCGCCCTTTCTCTGAACGCCGTCATGGTACATGGTGAGCACACAGCTAGGTAGCTCTTTTTTCTTCCTATGAGATTATGAGCTCCTGGAGAATGTGGCTCGTGTCTTATCTCTGTGTCTCTAATGCTTTATGTAGTGTCTAGCACATAAAAGGTGTTCAATAAGCATTTATTACAGAGATTGAAGAAGAAAGACACAAAGAGAGGAAGCCACGGTCCCCTACCCACCTTGTCATTTAGGAAGCCAATCTTGAGAATGTTCTGCACACCTGGAACCCCATCGGCCATAGTGAGGTCTCCCATGGAGTCTCCAAGCAGGAGGATGTTGGTTTTGCCCTGACACTGCTGGAAGTAACTGGAGTTCTCACACACAGAGCTGTTCTTGTTGTATGTGTGAATGAGCTGGCCCTTGAATCCCTGTAGAAAACCCTGAACAACCAAGAGGGGAGACACAGAGAAGAGCTACAGGGATCCACCTCCGGCCAGCTTTCCAACGTCTCTGTCACACAGGAAAGGGAATTCTGAAAGCCGTAGATAAGGCCAAAACTTCATGACAGTCTAACCTAGAGGGTGGAAAACTATGGCCTGTAGGCCACATTTGCCCTGATTTTGTAAAGTTTTACTAGAACACAGTCGTGCTCATTTGTTTAGTTGTCTATGGCTGCTTTTTTGCGCTACAATGGCTGAGTTGAGTAGTTGTGACACAGACTGTACAGCCCACAAAGCCTAAAATATTTACTATCTGGCCCTTTACAGAAAAATTTTGCCAAACCCTGGCCTAAACTATCAAGGACCATCAAGTATCATCTACTCTGGTGATATATGCTCTTCGGGTTACAAGCATGCTAACCCTCAGCTGGAGGCCATGTCTTAACCTCTGGTCAAAGTGATGAAAATTCTGGCCATTGGTTTAAGGAAAGGAAGTCAGAAGTGGTTGAGCTGGAGTAGCCAACTGGCTCTAGAAATAACAAGTCAAAGTCCAGGCCCTTTAGTACCTAGGATAGCACATAACCCATGACAATGACAAGGGGGCTGGGATGCCCCACAAACTAGGTCCCCCATGGCAGAGTTGGCCATCTTCCAAACACCAAAGACAGGATCCTTCAAAAGTAACCTGCCTTTAGCTGGCAAAAAATAAAATAACTGCCTGAGGGCAAAGAAACCAGCATGTATTCCCTCTCCCTTTCTTCCCTAAGTTAGGATTGATATATTGGGTCAAGCACCCTGGCTTATGGTCTACATCACTCTTCCATTCCCAGCTCAAACAAGACTTGGCTCACGTTTTCATCAAAATCCATGTAGTTAGACACAATATGGACGTTGGGGTGGAAAACTTTCATCTGTCGCATAATTTCTTCCAGGATATCACCGATGCCCGCGGAAAAGATGAAAAGGGGAATGTTGTTATGGTAGAGTGTGTTGAAGAACATCTTGTATCCCTCCCTGAAAAGAGATGAATGAATTCCAAAACAGTATGGTGACAACCAGAAGCACTGTCTCTGCTGCTATTCTTTATTTTTGACTTGGATTACATATTTTTCAATTTAAAAAATTTTTTAAATTGAGATATAAAATAAATAAAGTCGGTAAAGTGCACTAATCTTAACTGTTCATATCAATTAATTTTACATATGTTTACACCCATGTAACCACTACCCCAGATCAAGGTTCCTTCATGTTCCCTCCCAGTAAATACCACCACCCCTATTCCGACTTTCTGTCACCACTGATTAGCTTTGCCTTTCCTTGAACTTCATATAAAGGGGATCATACAGACTGTACTCTTTTGTATCCAGCTTATTTCATTCAGTATGTCTGTGCGATTTACCCATAGTTTGCAATTACCAGCAGTTCATTCTTTGTTACTATCCATTTTCCTCTCCATTTCCTGTTGAGATGGGTTTCAGATTTCAGCTATTATGAACAAAGCTGCTATGAACACCTTGTACATGTTTTATACAGTGTATACACTGTATTTGTACAATGGTTATATGCACTCATTTCCCTTGGGCAGATACCTGGGGCAGGGTTGCTGAGGCAGAGGGTAGGCATCCATCCTGGGGTACCTTCACTGAAGAATGCCCTACTGGCCTCTTTCCCCAGTTAGGATACACAATCCTTGGGGACAGCTCTTGGTGACAACTTCCTCTATGTGCCCCATCCTCCTCCAGTAGAGGGCCCTGCAGGGAGAGCTGCTCAGTGAAGGTCACCGATGATCCAGGGTCCCAGCCTAGCCAACTCCCAGGTCTGGGTAAAGAACATCAGTCACCACGTTGTTATTGCTGTTGTATGTTGCCATCGAGTTGATTCCAACTCACACCAATCCCGTGTGTGCAAAAAAGAACTGCTCATAGGGTTTTCAAGGCTGTGACCTTTCGGAAGAAGATCCCCAGGCCTGTCTTCTGAGGCAACTCTGGGTGGGTTCAAACTGCCAACCTTATGGCTAGTAGTTGAGCACTTAACCATTTGCACCACAGGGAACCCCAAAAGCCTTTCATCATTGTGAAAAATGAGCTGGACTCCATTTCAGATGAAGCCCTGGTCAGATTCACACTACATCTACTACCAGCAGACTGCTTCCTAGGAAGTACCCCAGGGAGGAAAATACTTTAGTCATATTCAGAGAGCAAAAGCAAGATCTTTTCACATCAGTTGCTCATATTGCCATGTCCTTTCTGACTCTCCAAGCAATTTATCCTTGCCACTCCTCCCCAGCCTCATTTGTAAGCAAAACAGTTTCAAACAGCCTGGCAAAAATGCTTCCCAGAGCAAGAAGCTTACCTAAGCATTGCATTGGACTCTCTCACTATCTGGGCGATCTGAAACTTCTGAATTTTCTGCTGACACAGGAGATTATGAGCTTTGGTCCACCTAGAAGCAGATACCCCACAAAGCCCCAAATTCAAATCACTGAAGTAAGCAAAGTGTCCTTTCCTTTTATGGAGCCAAGACCCATCTGCAGATATTGACAACGGAGGCCTCATCCTTTCCACAGAACCATTTCCTAAAGGACTATGGCTGTCCTTAAAAGGAAGAGGTTGGAAAACAACACAACAGAGAGACAAGAGGCAAGTGACTTCACTGCTCAAGTCAAAGCTCTTCTGCACCCCTTCCTCCATGACCCATACCCTCTGGAGAAGTGGGGTTCTGTCCAGTGATGCTGATTTCTATGGGACAGTTATTTCTCCAATGCACTTATTCCCTGAAACCAAGAGGCCTCAAACTTATCTTAAGGATTCCCTGAGGACCCCTGACTTTGGCAGCAGCCATAATTAGCCCTGGGTGTATCTGGGTAGTTTGTTCTAATAGCCAGGCTAATGCCATTCAGTATGCCCTCAATAAGCTAAGGGAAGCCTCTCATCTCATCAAAGCTCAGGAAAAAACCCCACGGCTCCCCTCCCCCCACCCCAATCCATCTTAAAGACCCAGGAGCTTTTCTTCACCACCATTACTTACCATTCTACCATATGAGGTATCTTCTCTCTGGTGGTCCGGTTTGGGTCGATCTCAATTGGGTAATAGTGGTGAAGCAGCACCTTTAGCTGGGACATCCAGATGAAGAGAAAAGCCATTAGTCCATGTCAAATTTTCCCCACCAAAGTCCTACGGTCTAACATTAAAAAAAAATCACTTAGAAGTAACTTCGGGTGAGAAAGTATAAGTTTTCTTGAAGTCTTCATCTGGGCACACATGACTTAAAAGAGTCAAGTTTCTCCTCTCTTATCATCTTCCACCATAACCGGGTCAACAGGTTCACAATGACCCATTTAATAAAGTCCAGGAAGCGATGGGATCTATAGAGCTGGTCATTCCTTTGTACTCACCCTGAGAGACTGAGATCTAAGAGTCAACAATACAAAGAGCTTCTGCTCTCACAGAAGCGGGTTACTAGAATTTTGTTGTTACAAATTAGCTCAGTCATCAGGGCTTAACCAGCAAGAACTGATTTGTTTCCCAAAATGTGGGTCACTGTCTCAGGTGGTAGGCAAGCTGATTTCAGATGGTACATGGATAAACACTTTTTGCTTTAATAGTTTAAGATTCATTTTAATGTATATCAGACCAAGAAAACTAGTCCATCAAACTCATGGTTTCATAAAAAAGTATGCTTTCTTTTGTAAGTTAACTGCATTCAAATTTTTAAAAGCAGGCCAATTTAAATTAAAAAAAAATTAATACTTCTATCCACCTCTTGGAGCCCTGGTGGTGCAGTAGTTGAGTTCTGCTGCTAACCAAAAGGTTGGCAGTTCAAATCTACCTGCGACTCCTTGGAAACCCTATGGGGCAGCTGAGAGCAATGGCTTTTGTGTTTGTTTCGTCTACTTCTTGGAGTTGCAGGGAGGGTTAAATTACATAATAGTTGAAGTCTCTTGTAAACTCCATGTTGTTAGGTGCCATCGAGTCAGTTCCGACTCATGGCGACCCTATAGGACAGAGCAGAACTACCCCACAGAGGTTCCAAGGAGCAGCTGGTGGGTTTGAACTGCCAACATAGCTAACAGTAAGAATAACGTCTATATTCCCACCATCCATCATTACATGTCTTGGCCAAAAGGAAAAGCTGAGCATTACCAATAACAATAGAAAAATGTTAATCTTCTAACGTGTCTATTCTGGAATCTTTGGTCCTAACCAGGAATTATTTGAAGTAGTATATGATAGTCATCTCTAAGCAAAGAAGGGGAGTAACCCACCTCTTTCTGGCACTCTTCACTAATGATCCTGCTGTTATCCAGAATATCTGGAAAAACATAAAATTCCTCTTACTTGCTCCTCAGAAACCATCATTTTGTCAAGCCCAACAAGGCAAGCTAGTATGTGACTTACTGTGAGAAGAAGGACACCGCTTTCCATTATATGCAAACCTGCTCAAGGTCATGTCAAAATCAGAAATTACCTAAAATGCAAAAGGGAGATGATGCCTAGAAAGTTTCTTTCTGTGGTGGCCTGGCCTAACCCTGGGGGAGTTGGGGGAGGGATGGCCCAAGAGAAGCAGGGAAGAACTGATCCTAGTAAGTGTATGTGTTAGTGCTGAGGAGGGCCCAGTCTCTCCAGTATGGAGGGGGGCTGAAGAATCAGGATGCCTCTGACTCGGTAGCATCCGTCTCAATACCACGGAGTCCTTCCTATGGTGCCTCCACCTTTATGGCGTAGCTCTACATCTGCAACTTCTTCTTAGGGAGTGCCTGGCCTGGGCTAGTGTGGAAGATGAGGTCTCAGGTACTGCTATGAGGTGCTTTCTGTCTAACTAGAGAAGCAGTATGACCTTATTGACAAATTTGAAATCAGGTTTTAGGACAAGTGGGACTCTTCCCCCAAGCCAAAACAGGAGAACGAACCTGCTTGCCCTCAGACCCCTGGCCATTTCTAGCGGCGGAAGGCTTGCAGGTGTCAGCAACAGAGCCGGAAGACAACTGGGCAGGAAACCCCCCGCCGGCCCCCCGCACCGGCCCAACTCCCCTCCCCAACCCCCCCGCCCTCCCGCCCTCACACGCTGTACCTGCAACCGGTCTCCCCCGCCCCTGCGGAGGGCGCCCACGATCTCCTGCACCCGCCCGGGCTTCCGCATCAGGACTGTGGACTTCATCAGGGTGCTCACCTGTCCCGAGACCCGAGAGAACCGCTGACCCCGGCACCCGGCTGGGCCCAATGGGGAGCCCGGAGCTCTCTCGAGCACCCCTGCGAGGCCGCGCTGGGGTGCGCGAGCGGGCGGAGGGCTCCGGCCAGGCCTGAGGCGGCTACAGGCCGGGGTGGCGCGCTGGGGCCGAGACGGCCCGCTGGGGGCTTCGGAGCGCCCCGGGGGTCGGGGCCCGCCCCACGCCGGACGCTTCTCCCCGCCTCACCTCGTCAGCCATCGCGCTTGCGGCCTGCTCTGCGGCGCCGGGACGACCACCACCGTGGCCGGACTGCGCAGGCGTCGCCTTCAGCCCGGGCGGGCGGGTGGAGAGGGCGGGAATCAAGGAAGCAGGAGGCCTCGGGATGAGTGTTGTGATGTGCGCTAGGAAACGATGAGCATTTTATTTTGAGGAGGATGACGGTCCTAAGGAGTCAGGGTTGTGTGGGAGGGCTAGGTTGTCACGGGGTTGGGTGGGCGCCTGCTACTCTTTCTGGAACAAAATTTCTGGCAAGAGTGGCCATTTCCAGGCTTAAAGGTTGCGTTGCAGAAAACCCCCCGCAGCCTGGGAAAGGATATGAAAGAGCCATAAAGTGAATTCTGTTAAACTTCCCAAAGGTGGTTCTTTAACAGGGCCCACTCATCAGAGAAGAAAATGAGTGGCTAACACATATCCAGGGGGCAGGAAGACTCTGGACAACTGGGCCAGGATGAAACTTAAAACAACTTTTCCCTTCTGCTTCCTATGACTTGGATTTCCTTGAACTCAGCGTCTGGGGAGCCAAGTGTGGGGCCGTCCAGGCAAGATGGATGCTACAAGGATACTGGGCACAGTGTGAAGTGGGCGACGGGAACCAGAATAAAAATCTCTTATGTGATGGTGGTCACAGTTCTGCTGTGGGTGCAAGGACATGGAAGATGTTCGGTGGTCTTCAGCCTGAGTGGTGTGGTGGGGGAGGGGAGAGGAAAGAGGACAAGGACAGGGGAAGTTCCAGAACCTGAGAGCACAATCCTGAGCGTGATCTCACTGCGGGCCTAGGATTCTGGAACTTGGACTGCCGGATGGGTCCTATTTGAAAGATGTAGTAGGGAAAAGGAGCGACAGCTGGCTGAAGGGGCCCCCCACAACCCTCCCCGACACCCTTGGAGAGCAGCCTCTCTCCACTGATCCCAGGGTGCCATGGAGATGGAGAGCACGGCAGCCTCCACACGTTTCCACCAGCCTCACATGGAGAGGAAGATGAGTGCGATGACCTGTGAGATATTCAATGAGCTGAGGCTAGAGGGCAAGCTCTGCGACGTGGTCATCAAGGTCAATGGCTTTGAGTTCAATGCCCACAAGAACATCCTCTGTAGCTGCAGTTCCTACTTTAGGTATAACAGGGTTGCTGAACAAAGCCTAAGGGGGAAAGGGGCTCATTTTGAGACAGACATTTTGATTCATTTTGTTTTTCATCCCACCATCTTAAGTTCAGGGACGCTATCAAAGCTCTGGGGTCCTTTGACTTCTGAAGAGGCATAACTAGTGCTAAAGCCTCTTCTCTCTGATTCTCAACTGGATTTCAGCCACCTATTGGCGGTCCTTTTCTCTTTAATTTCCACCCAAACATGTACTGCTTGGGGGAAGGTTGGACACCTGTACTAGATTTCCTACTGAAACTTGGACGAATTTGCTACTTTAGCCACCCCTTATGCCCCTATCCCAGGAGAAACTATTTCAAAAAGGGTGATAAATTAACAAGGATTGGAGGATAAGAAGGGAGATGCGGGGAAACAATCAAGGAAATATTTATCAGAAGAAAAAGGGAGTTTTGATCAAAATAATTGTAACTCGGTAAATGGAAGCGCTGTTTTATTCACGAGCTGAAAATATTTGGGTAGTCAGTTCCAATGAAGATACGATAAATGTGTAATACTTGTTGCTAAAAATTTTCATACATCTCGACTCCGGAGCAGTCTGTAAAAGGGCCAGATAGTCAATCTTTTCAGCTTTGCAGGCCATAAGGTCTCTGTTGCAACTACTCACCTCAACCTTTGTAGTGCCAAAGCAGATGTTGTTGTTAGTTACATAGAGTCCATCCCGAATCACAGCAACTCCACGTGACAGAGCATAACTGACCCATAGGGTTTCCTAGGCTGTAATCTTTTTCTTTTTTTTTTTCAAATTGTTGTGCTTTAAGTGAAAGTTTACAATTCAAGTTAGTTTCTCATACAAAAATTTATACATACATTGTTATGTGACCCTAGTTGCTCTCCCTATACTGTGACAGCACATTTCTCCCCTCCCTTCCACCCCGGATTTCCTATATCCATTCAACCAGCTCCTGACCCTCTCTGCCTTCTCATCTCACCTGAGGACGGGAACTGCCCATTTAGTCTCATGTATCTACTTGAGCTAAGAAGCACACTCTTCACAAGTATCATTTTATGTCCCATAGTCCAGTCTAATCTTTGTCTGAAGAGCTGGCCTCAGGAATGGTTTTAGTTTTGGGCTAACAGAGAGTCTGGGGGCCATGTCTTCCAGGGTCCCTCCAGTCTC
>NW_004444230.1:1003296-1050743 GCF_000243295.1 Trichechus manatus latirostris | reverse complement strand
CACCAAAGTGGGATGCAGAACATTTTCTTAATAAACTTTGTTATGCCAATTGACCTAGATGTCCCCTGAAACCATAGTCCTCAGACCCCTGCCCCTGCTACTCTGTCTCTTGAATTCTTTGGTTGTATTCAGGAAACTTCTTAGCTTTGGCTTAGTCCAGTTTAGGCTGTAATCTTTATGGAAGCAGATTGCCAGGTCTTTCTCCCTTGGAGCCGCTGGATGGAGTTGAACCACCAACCTTTTGGTTAGCATCCACGCATTTAACCATTGTGCCACCAGGGTTCCTTAAAACAGCCATAGACAATACTAAATGAATAGGGGTGGCTACGTTCCAATAAAACTATTTAAGGACACTGGAATTTGAATTTGATGTAATTTTTACATGTTAAAATATTTTGATTTTTTTCAACCATTTAAAAATGTAAAAACCATTCTTAGCTCATGGGTGGTGGAAAAACAAGAGGTGGGCCAGATTTTGGCTCACAGCTCACAGGCTATATATAGTTTGTAGACCCCTGCTCTAGAGGAAGAATTTGATCTCTAAGCCCATATTTGTTTTAATCTTTTAGAAAAATGAAGCAAAATATACTAGGGCAGGGACTTCTGTCTTGTTCAGCACCTAGAAAAGTGCCTAGGCACACAGTAGGAGTCCAAGAAATAGTTGTGGAATGGTATTCATTTATTCATTTAATAATTATTTATTGAGTGCCTATTTTGTGACAAGCACTGTTCTGGGTATTGGAAATAAAGCAACAAATAAACAGATAAAAATTCCTGTTCTCATAAAGCTTGCATTCCAGTAGGGGAAACAGGCGTTAAATAATAAGTAAAATATGTATCAGATCATCATAAAAACCAAACCAAACCCGTTGCCATTGAGTTGATTCCGACTCATAGCAATCCTACAGGACACAGTAGAACTGCCCCATAGGGTTTCCAAGGAGCAGCTGGTAGATTCGAAATGCCGTTCTTTTGGTTAGCAGCCAAACGCTAAACCACCGCGCCAGCAGGGCCCTCAGATCATGGTAAGTGGTAGGGAAAAAAAACACAAAAAGGAACATAGGGAGTAGTAAGTACAGTTGTCATCCCCTTGCTGGCAAAGTGACATTTAAGCAAAGAATTTAAAGGAATAAGGGAGTGAGAAATATGGAGATATGGCCGAGCCTTCCAGGCAGAGGGAACGGAAAGTACAAAGGACCAAAGATGGAAGTACTTGTGTGTTCAAGAGACAGGAAGTAAGCCAATAGGGTTGGAGCAGAGTGAGTGACGGGAAAAGCGGGAGGAAGTACGGTCTGTGAGGTAAGATTAGTGGTTCAGATCTCACAGGGCTTTTGTAGTCCCTGGTGAGGACTTTGTATTTTACTCTGAGTAAGAAGGGAAGTCAGTGGAAGGTTTTAAGTATAAGAGTAACATAACCTTTCATAAGAATGAGACTGGCTGCTGAGATAAGACTACAAACTCTGGAGGTATCAAGGACAGAAGCATGGAGATCAGCTAGGAGGTTACTCCAAATCTAAGTCTAAGCAAGAGATGGTGGTGGCTTGGACCAAGGTGGTAGCAGTAGAAGTGAGAAGTGATCAGATTCTGGATGTGATGCATGATACTTACTAAACAAATGTATTGCTCAAGTCTAATTTCCGTAAGCAAGATAGAATTTGGTGGGCAATGGGTTGGTACAGAAGAAGAGACCTAGGTCCTAGTCCCAGCTCTAGACCTCAATTTCTCCAGTTACAAAATGGGAAAAAGACCTAGTCATCATGAGGATAAGGTAAGAGTGATTGGAGTCAAAGTTCTTCGAAGGATTCTCTCCTTGCCACTGTATGTATAAAGCACATAGTCTTCCCTTCTCTTCTTCCGGTCAATTGCTTTCCAACACACTCCTCATGCACTATTTCAAAAATCCCCAAACCTCCCTTAAGAAAAGGTAGGGGAGAAAATGGCTAACTGGAGAGAAATGTTTCTGTGGCTGCTAGTTTTTTTTTTTTTTTTTCAGAGCTTTGTTTACAAGTGGCTGGAACAACACTGAAAAGAAGGTATACAACATTCCTGGCATTTCTCCCGACATGATGAAGCTAATTATTGAATATGCATACACCCGGACCGTCCCTATCACACCGGACAACGTGGAGAAGCTGCTGGCTGCTGCTGACCAATTTAACATCATGGGTATCGTCAGGGGTTGCTGTGAGTTCCTCAAGTCGGAGCTGTGTTTGGATAATTGTATTGGTATCTGCAAGTTCACAGACTACTACTATTGCCCTGAGCTGAGGCAGAAGGCCTACATGTTCATACTGCACAACTTCGAGGAGATGGTGAAAGTCTCAGCAGAATTCTTAGAGCTCTCAGTCACTGAACTTAAGGATATCATTGAGAAAGATGAGCTCAACGTCAAACAGGAAGATGCTGTATTTGAGGCCATTTTAAAGTGGATTTCTCATGACCCCCAAAATAGGAAGCAGCATATTTCAGTTTTGCTTCCCAAGGTCAAGTTTAGTTGTTCTTTGTGGATGCTTAATTGCTCACTCTTGATTCATTTCATCCCAGAGGGATTGTCGTAAGGCCCACATGCAGATGTACGACAGATTCCAGGGCTGTATTTCTATACACTTATATAGATGGTTATCTCCTACTATTCTCTGGAATTTTGCATTTCACTTTTCCCTTGGCATTGCTAACAACTTCTCCCCTAGTTATACTCTTTGACCAAAATTCTCCCTGGTAGTGGGGGAAGGAGAGGGCAAGGCCTTCAATTTTTTTTTTTATTGGGTCTTCCTTTCACCCTTTTTCCATTCTATGAGTTTCCCCAAACCCAAGTTAGAAGTTGGAGTAAAAAAATTCAGAAACCGAACTATGAGTATTGCATACTATTGTAGCCAAAACCAAAAAAACCCAAACCTGTTGCCGTCAAGTTGATTCTGACTCATAGCGACCCTATATGACAGAGTAGAACGAACTGCCCCATAGCGTTTCCAAGGAGTGGCTGGTGGATTTGAACTGCTGACCTTTTGGCTAGCCAGTGAGCTCTTAACCACTGCACCACCAGGGCTCCACAACTGTAGCCAGTTGGTGTTAAATAATGTTATTTTACAAATAGAGACACAGACATTCAATTACTGAACAATCACCACAGCTTTTTCTGATTTTATAGTACTGTCCAGTGGCAGAGAAATGGGCCTTCTAGTTTATTCTTAGCATGTAAATGTATACCACCGCCACAAAACAAGTATTTAAACTGTGAGTTATAAATTTCAAGACAAAACAAAATGTAATACTAGAGCAGTTCAAAGGCAGACTGTGAAACAGGGGTTAAGGATATGGCTTTTCCAGACACCCTCATCTCATCTGAATGACTTTCTGTATTTCCTTCTTAGGTTCGCCTGGCTCTAATGCATGCTGAGTACTTCATGAACAATGTTAAGATGAACGACTATGTGAAAGACAGTGAGGAATGCAAGCCAGTCATCATTAACGCCCTAAAGGCCATGTATGACCTAAACATGAATGGACCCTCTAATTCTGACTTCACCAACCCACTCACCAGGCCCCGCCTGCCCTATGCCATCCTATTTGCAATTGGTGGCTGGAGTGGTGGGAGCCCCACCAATGCCATTGAGGCATATGATGCTCGGGCAGACAGATGGGTGAATGTCACTTGTGAGGAAGAGAGTCCCCGTGCCTATCACGGAGCAGCCTATTTGAAAGGCTATGTTTATATCATTGGGGGGTTCGATAGCGTAGACTACTTCAATAGCGTTAAGCGTTTTGACCCAGTCAAGAAAACTTGGCACCAGGTAGCTCCGATGCACTCTAGACGCTGCTATGTCAGTGTGACTGTCCTCAGCAATTTTATTTATGCCATGGGAGGATTTGATGGCTATGTGCGCCTCAATACTGCTGAACGTTACGAGCCAGAGACCAATCAATGGACACTCATTGCCCCCATGCACGAACAGAGGAGTGACGCAAGTGCCACGACACTGTATGGAAAGGTAAAGACCAGGGTGGGAGAGGGAGATTGGAAGCAAAGGCCAAGCCCAGAAATGATGGCTGTTCCTTGTTTTTTTGGGTGGCAGTACTCACTCTGCAGTACTGACCCCTTCCTTAAAAGACTAAGTGGCCTTGTTTTACTTATTAATGAAAAAGCAATGCATGCAAACATGGGGGGAAAAATCCAGATTGTACAGAATGGCATTAAATGAAGTGTTACCCCGCACCGCACGCAGACCCTTTCTTTCTACTCCCCAGAGGTGACAATTTGATACTCTTGGTACTCTCTTCACGCAGGTCTACATATGTGGTGGGTTTAATGGGAACGAATGCCTGTTTACAGCAGAAGTGTACAACACCGAGAGTAATCAGTGGACAGTCATAGCACCTATGAGAAGCCGGAGGAGTGGAATAGGTGTAATTGCTTATGGAGAACACGTATATGCTGTAAGTTCCTCTAGGGCTACAACATAAATGATTAACCCCTAGATCTGATATCTGCAAATAGGTTTACCCTACCATTGGTAAGCATTTGAAAAAGCTTTTTTTTCATAGCGGAAGGGGGAGGTATGAAACCTCTGATCCTCCCCAACTAGGGCCTTCTCAGTAAACAGCAGCAGTGGTTAACAGTCAATCGTGTTTCTTTTGCAACCTACAGGTAGGCGGTTTTGATGGAGCGAATCGACTCAGAAGCGCAGAAGCCTACAGCCCAGTGGCTAATACTTGGCGCACGATCCCTACTATGTTTAATCCTCGTAGCAATTTTGGCATTGAGGTGGTGGACGACCTCCTGTTTGTGGTGGGTGGCTTTAATGGCTTTACTACCACCTTTAATGTTGAGTGCTATGACGAGAAGACTGATGAGTGGTACGATGCTCATGACATGAGCATATACCGCAGTGCTCTGAGCTGCTGTGTGGTACCAGGGCTGGCCAATGTTGGGGAATATGCAGCTAGACGGGACAACTTTACAGGATTAGCACTGCGAGATGAAGTAAAGTATTCCGCTTCGACAAGTACCCTACCTGTATGAGCCTCTTCATTTAGCTAATAAAAAGTCCAAGCAGTAAGAATTAATTCTTTTTTTAAATAAATACAGTGTTTAAACTTGTAAGAGTACTGGAAAATGTTCAACTTAAGGGAGCCAGGGTTGGATGAATGAGGGAATAGGAGGGAAGGAAGAAGGCAATTATAGTCAACAGTGTATAATTAAAAAGAAAAACAAAACAAAACAAAAAACAAACAGTACAAACCAGCTCTAAAGAAATATGTTTATTTAAAACTTACATTGAAACGATTAGTAGCTTTAACATAGAACAAGATAGCTTCAGGAATGTAAAACAAGCTATTTTACAATGTAACATCTCAAAGTGTCCTAAATATTACATCTCCTCTGACTTCAGGGAGGCAGCCAAGATTATACTTTCAGTAGAGTAGAAGAAGCCTGGATACTGCTAGCCCAAAGAACTCACTGTAGCAACTCAAACAAAATATTTATTTTACAAATAGCTCAATGAGTCCTAGCACATGGATCATAAGACCTTTGGACAGCTAGCAAGCACTACTTTTCACGAGTGCGTTATGTAGGAGGGTTAAGTTAACAAGTGCTCTATTGTATGTGCTTCAATGTAAGACACTGGTAGTAATGATCATATAGAGTAAGACAGAAGCCCGCAAAGGTAATCAACAAAAAGCAGGAATCTGGCTATCTAATTAAATTCCTTGAAGCAAAATGCCTATTATATTATGTTACCATATCACATGACTCAACTATGAGCTGTTTTGTTTCCAGTGACCAGAACATATAAGGTAAGCACTGCAACAAAAACAGACCTTTTCCTCACGAAAGTAAACTGGAGTGGTAAAATGTCTGTCAAGCCAAAAAAAAAAGGTGAATTGTTTCTCAAATATTCTACGGTTAAACGGCAACCTGTAAGCACCTTATTTTACTAGTGTAAGCAGAAAACTTGCTTCACAATTCTGTATATTTTCGAAGACATGAAATACAGTCAACGTATCCTTTTATGTAAGCATAATTTAAGGAAAGTACAAAAAGTCCCTTTAGATTAGACCAAGTAATTAAAATGTACAACTCAGCTCACTCCTACCTACAGTATAGTCTTGATATTAGAACTGTGAAGCAGAGAATGAAGTATTTCAAACATATCACACGCTACACTATTTAGTCGAGAGAGAAACATAAAGGGGGAAAAGTGTGTCCTAGAAGCTGCTTTACCAGCAGCCTAAAGGTTTGAAAAAAAAAAACACACACACAAATCTTCCGTATACACTATCTTTTCAGCTTCAAACAATTCTGTTCTATATAAAAAGGGACAATATTTTAATTTTTTTTTTGGTCCCAGAAATACTATACAAAACCAGGTGATCAAAAAACTGATGTCAATAACTTTTAAGATTATTTAGCAAAACAATTATTTTTCAACTGACACAGCAAAAGCAAAGTTGAATATCAAAATACACAAGACTAATCATGCAAACAACTGCAAGTGAGATGCATTACTTAAACACTAAGCTCATGACTGACATTCTCAACATATACCATTGTTTTGTTTTGTTTTTTAAACATGGTGGGGTAGGTATAGTTAAAGGATACCCATTCTAAGATATAAGTGGTCTCATTCAAAGTTATATACAGTTATTACTTTTTGGTATAATCAATTCCTCCCTCTTCCACAAAACAAAAATAAAGGCAACAAAATAAAGTTTGTGTGAATACACGTTAAGCTGTATTTTTAAAGCCACGTTTTTGACTATTCAGATTACCAAAATCTTTATGTTTTCATCAAAAAGGAAATTTCTCTCTCAAAGAGCCATCTTAGGTCTTGGTTATCATAATTAGAACCTTCCCAAACAATCTGGGAAGTTATTTACAATTCAGAATTTCAGAATGGCAGCCTTGAACAGATTTAAGCAATCTGGTTTCTTTTTGTATTAACAAGTTAGTTAGGATATCTCAGAAACACAAGTTATTGATGTGAAATCACACATGTGAATTCAAATGTGACAATTAGGAATTCAGTAGTCAGGAAAACCTGCACACATCATCATGCAATGAAGGACTTACCCCTTCTTTTCAGCCATGGCCTAGGCTGCCTGCTGAGTTAAAAAACAACAGTTTCAATCAAGGTTTCAAAATCAGATTATACCTAAATCTTATGAGTTATAATCTCTGCCACATCGTGTGAAAACAAGAGAGAAAACTCTACAAATAACTTGGTAATGACTGTCTCTGAGACCAAAAAATATGCTTACATCATACCCTTCTGGAAAGAAACTGGCATCCTAGGGAGCGACTAAGTTATTTCAATACAATCAAAGATAAGTTTGTTATGTGTCTAAAAGAAGGAAATGAGAACTTCTTCAATGAGTTTTTCTTACTGGTACATGCTTCTCACAACTAACAAAAAGCTGAATTAGCACTTATCAGAATCCAGATGACTTTTATTAAAATAACTACAAATAAATGGAAATCGAAAAAACAAGGAGAGGTGGTGGGGTAGAATAACAAAGCCTCATCTAGGAGCAGACTTGCAGCTTTCCCCCCAGTCTAAACTAAATGGTTTTAAAGCATATTTCCAACATATTTATTGAAAAGCCTTGTCTTAGGCAGGGATACTAATTCAGAAATTTCAGAAAGGTTCTTAGTATAGGGCCCAGGGGATAAAACATTAGTGGTCTTGTAGCAAATACAGAGTCAAAATTTCTAGTTGTGCTTTTTTCTCCAACAACTACTAAGAAAGTTGGCTTTGACTATAACGGACTAGAAAAAAAAAAAAATCACTGCACTTGGAATTGAACTTCTATAGAGTAGTATACTAGAATGTCTAAGAAGCTAAAGACATTCTGTAAAAAACAAGAAAAACTTCACTGGACCCACACTGCAAACCATCAGAGCAGGCTCTCTTCCTGCTCAAGGAAAAGCCAAGTCCTTTCTCTGTGAACTGGAAAGGAGTCGACCTGAGTGCTGATGTGTATCAAACTCAGGAGTGTCTAAGAGAATCAGAAGAAGGCATAAACATACATGAAACATAACTGCAGTGATAAATTTTTAAGAGTCAGAATTATGCAACCAAGTTCAGTATTCTGAGCTCAGACGAAGTTCCAATAAAAGTCTAGGGCAACCGGATAAATTATTATCACAATCAGGGCCAAGATATAAAGAAGCTTCTCTTTAACATTTCTCTAAATTGTTACTTCCTATCCATTCTGAAGAAAGTTTCTTTAAGAAAGGCAAGAGGATTCTATACACAATGCATTAGAACAAAAATTAAAGTTGAAGGCATTGAGTAGCGATTGTCATAAGCATTATTTACACTCATTAACTTATCCTCAAATAAGCCTGCAACTTCTGAAGAGTTTAAAAATTTTTAAATGCTTTTGATTTCCCAGTTTACACTAATGCTACTTTTCTTCCTATAGAAACAAATTTCACATATGTAACTTCCTCTGTTCAATCAGTTAAAGATCAGTACCGTATTTTACGCAAATAATGAGCACCTTCTATGTTTGTTTGTCAATTGCTCCCTCTGCCCGCGAGGTATTTTTGTAAGCGCCCCTATGCCAATTTTTTTCTTCCATGTTGCTGTAAAAAAGAACTAGCATGGTGCACTTAAAACACCTGGCAGGGGGACAGGACACAGCAGTTGGCAAACAAATGTACAAGGTGTGCATTATTTGTGTACAAAATATGGCAACTTTTGCCAACTACCATCATCTCGGGTTGATGACTTGAAGTCTGCAACGCTTTTGCCAAAGAAATAAAAAATATTCAAAAAATGCATGACTCAATCACAAGTTTTTCATCAGTCATCTCTTCTAGAAATAAACACAACAGTATTTCTAGACAAACACAACAAAACATCAACACAAACATTCTGAAACCATCTTGCTGAAAATTTGTGCTTTTTCCTTCAAATTTCAGTGTCACTACTGCACATGCCTTCTGGAGAAGAGGGCTTAATGCATAAATTCTCATCTTGTCAGAATCAACCACTCAGGAAAAAATGAAGAGGAAAATCAAAGTAAATGTGCAAATAAAATTGATGCTTAAAGCATGTTCAAAATATAAGTCCCTAAGACAAAAGGAGTTATAACTTGTTGGCCAAAAACAGCCGAGTAACTGCACCTGATTTTTCCACTTGTCTTTAATAAGATCTTATTTAGCTAGTACATACATACAAACCAAGGACAGAAAAAGACTGCAAGCTAACAAAAGTTGCCAAGTATGGAACTGAATTTCCCATTCTTCAGTTTTTAACTACTTTTCCTTTACATGGGGTAATACTGTAATCAGTTCAGGTAGAAAATAAGTTATCAACATACTTTTTCTAGTAACTGTTTGGATAGCTTCAGCCTCATGAAGAGAACCTAGCATTCAATCTGAGAGCTTGGCACTCGCCGCATGTTTAGGGCATGCCGATGGATTTCTTGCATCTGTCTGATCCGGTCCTTCTGCCACATTAAGTTTTGAGGCATAGGGTATCGCTGTGTGCCATGCAAGTACCGGTACGGGATTCTCACGTGGCAAGCAGTGGCTCTACAACGAGGCTGTGGCATGGGAGGAAGAAGCATCCACCTCTTTCTCTCAGCACAATATCGGTAGGCTTCTTTCCGATACTGTTTGTCAATATCATCACTGTTTTTCCAACCTCCAATAATGAAAACGTCATCTTTGTAATAGCAAATGGCTGCTCCTTCAATGCTCAGGACTTCTGGAGGTAAACTTTCAAGGATCTCATCAGAAACTTGGCTGGCAATTTTTCGTACTGCCTCTTCATTTTCTAAAGAGTAACTCTTAGGACAGCACGACGCTGTCTGGTAGAAGTTTGAATTAACCACGGACATTTGGAAAAAGCAGTAATTGTCAATAAGTGGCAAAGATTCCACATCTTGCCACTGTCGAGTCTCTGTATCGTAACAAGTAATTACAGCCTTTAACCCGTCTTCGGTGTCACGATCCACAGGAGTGCGGGCAGCAATGTACACAAACCGGTCTTCAATGGCAAGTGCTTTGACATCTCGAAGAATCTTTGGTGCCGATTCCAAGTTGTGCCATTTATCAAGCTCAGGATTATAAACAGTCACATCTTTAAAGCCAGGACTGAAGTTGCCATGCCCTCCAATGCTATAGAGCTTCCCTTTAACTTCTGTTAGCCCAAAAGAATGCTTTCTTGTCATCAGACTACAAACATGTTCCCACGTATTCAAATTTGGGTTATACTTTTCCACAGTTTTAGCAAACCCTGGTTCCATTGATCCAGCAACATATACGTAGGATTCTGTTACTGCAACCGCATGTCCATCAAGGTGATTATGAATATGAGGCAGGTTTACCCATCTGTCCTCATCAACAAAATATCCCACACATTCACTTAAATAGTCCCCCCCTTCTGACACGCCTCCAATAACCATGATCACGTCCATGTTTTGCCCGTAGCGAGGTAATAAAGAGACATGAGAAGCGGGGTGCTGGAATGTTCCAGATTGTATGTTCTCAGCTCTCAGAGCATGCCTCTCCACTGCATCTGCCACCAGCTTGACGCAAACTTCATTATTGGCCACCAGCCTCTCTGGTTTGACATGCCGAGTAAGGTAAGTAGGTTTCATCTGGGACAATCTGAGCAATTTAAAGAGTTCTTCAAAGTATCTCTCTCTCTCCTCAGCATTTCTCTGAACCCACTTTAAAACTGTTTCAAAGAGAACCTCTTCAGAATCAACCGTAATTTCCAAGTCTGAAAGCCAGTCTCGAATGAGATGGAAAGGTAAAGTATAAAATTCTTCATCCTGAATTACTTTGTGGAAGTTTCTTCGTATCATATCAGCAGCTTTCAGAGCAAGTTGGCTCAGGGTGTACATATGAGCTAAGCTATGAATGGCCACACAATTAGAGAGATGAAGTTTTTTCTTGAGAAATTCTCCACAAAATTCTTTTAAACGAATTAATAAAAACCTATAATAAAGAAAAAGAGAAAAGATTAATTTCCAAATGTGCATATTTCACAAGATTGCACTTTGAGAACATCTGAATTACACAAATTGAAACGGTGAGATTAATTTCACCTTATGCACAACATTTGAAAAAGAAAATCCCCCAAATTAAAAAGTATTGTGCTGAAAAAAGTATGTTTAAAAACATAAACATAAATTATTTTTATATATAAAAATACATTTAAATAACAATGACAAAGTTTTTGGAACACATTCTCTAATAAAGTACAACTGTCCCATACTTTATTTTCACTTTAATTTGCTCTCCACAAATCCCAATCCAGACTTGCCTCTGTCATCGTGTCCTAATCTCTTGCCATCACCAGCCTCTTCTTAAATGGGGCAGGGTCTCAGGGAAGAGATTTTATTAAGCATCAACTGTATGGAATAATCATCACCCATTTATTAGTCCGTCCTATCATGGTGGCTTGTGTATTGCTGTGATGCTGGAAGCTATGCCACTAGTATTTGAAACACCAGCAGGGTCACCCATGGTGGACAGGTTTCAGAGGAGCTTCCTGACAAAGAACAGACTAGGAAGAAAGGTCTGGTGATCTACACCTGAAAATTAGCCAATGAAAACCCTACGGATCACAACAGAACATTGGCTAACTTGCTTGGTTTGAACACATCACTGGGAGGGAGGATGGATCAATTGCTGGAAGAGGACACCATGTTTGGTGAAGTAGAGGGCCAGAGAAGGCAAAGGAGAACCCCGGTGAGACGGACTGGCACAACAGCTGCAACAATGGACTCAAACATGCTGATGATCATGAGGATGATGCAGTACCGGGCATGAGGTTGTACATAAGGTCGTCATGAGTCAGAGTCAACTTGACAGCAGCTATCAATCTATCCATCTACGTGGTATAAAGTAAGAGCTAAGCAGGAACTGTGACTCCTTGGAGGGTTTGTTTGGTCAGATTATTAGAAAGAACAGCAGTCCAGGCTTTGTGTTAGAGGTTTTAATCTCCTCTTCAACAGAGCTTTCTCTTTGGGCAGCTGGGTTCCCATTAAAGCAGGGATGGCAAAGGCAAACTCAAACTTCTGAAGAAGCCAGGTCACAAAACACAAACAAATAGTGCTTATGTAGGACAGTCCAGGTTAAAAAACAAAAGAGAGTGGTTTGGTATGTAGCTGACTACAGGTTTTCTGTCCACCTAAATTCATTTAAAGTTAAAACAAAACAACAACAATGGTTTCAGACAAATTCGTACATCTGGCAGCACTCAGCCCTCAGGGTAGCCTACCTGAGACCACCGCTTTAAAAAAAGTCCCCCAAATTGCAAAACTCAGACAATGTAAGGACGATTTATTCAGTCCAACCCCATTCAATTTGGTAGCCATTTGTTATTATCATTATTATGTTTAATAACTAACTGTGATATAAAGATGAATAAGACAGGCTCCCTTCACCCTCTTCAAGGAACATATTATCTTAGAAAGAAAATGAATACAAGGTGCAGTGGTTGGGGCTGTAGTGGCTCCCAAACATGTCTGGGTGCTGGAGTCATATGGGAAGTTGACCCAGTTAGATATATATATAATTCCTGGGCTCCCTGCCCCCCCACCTAGAGCCCGTTTTTGGCAGGCACCCTGGGTAATCCTGAGACAGCATCCCTTAGACAAGTGTTTGGAAACACTGCTCTATGAAAATAATAGCGACTGTTCACATACTAGGCATTTGCCATGTGCGAGGCATTATGTAGGGTAGTTCCTATCATTTCTGATAACTGCCCTGCAAGGAAGGTATGATCACCAACAGAGTACATGGGGGAGGAGGAAAGGGAGAACCTTGCCTCAGAGCTGATGGGAAGATTCAATGTGATGTCTCAGGGCACTTAGAACAGCGCCTGAAACAAGGCAGCTGCTCAGCAGCTGACAGATGGAGAGAAATTTTAAGTAAACTGCCTGCTCCTCTCCTCACCCCCAATCAAGCAGGGGCAAATTTGAAAACAAAAAACAAACCTCCCTCCCCCCCCAAAAATAAAGATCATATGACAGAAGCAAACATTGCCTGAGTGAGTGCAATGATCCTTCTCTATCCATTTTCATTCAACAAACCTCCCTCTGACTTATACTCACCCTATTCTGCCCCACCTTTGAGAAAAGCATCAGACAGAACTTCATCTTTCCACCACCCGATCTGCCTGCGTGTCTGTCTTCCTAGTCCAATCTTTCCATTTATAATATGGATCCTATCGCCCCTCTTGGTTTCAAGGACTTTAGTCCTACAATTATCCCCTCAATCCTGTAGCATCAATTTCTCCTCTTCCACTGAATATTTCCATCAGCAAACAAACACATTCTAGTATCTCCTATCTTAGACGGTAAGAAAAAGACATACTCCTGCTATGGATTGAATTGTGTCCCCCAAAATACGTGTTGTAAATCCTAACCTCTATGCCTGTGGTTAAAATCCTATTTGGGAATGGGCTGCCTTTGTTAAGTTAATGAGACAGAATTAGTACAGGGTGTGTCTGAGTCAATCTCTTATAAAATATAAAAGGAGGAGATTATGGAAGCAGAGATGTGGGAAGAGAGATGCCAAGCCATACGAAGATCACCCAGGAGCACAAGCTCAAAGAGACAAGGACCTTCCTCGGAGCCGACAGAGAGAGAAAGCCTTCCCCTAGAGCCAACACCCTGAACTCGGACTTCTAGCCTCCTAAACTGTGAGAGAATAAATTTGTTTGTTAAAGCCACCCGTTTGTGGTTGTTATGAAGTGTGTCCCCCAGAAATGTGGGTCAACTTGGCTAGGCCATGATTCCCAATATTGCGTGACTGTCCACCATTTTATCATCTGGTGTGATTTTCCTGAATGCTGTAAATCCTACCTCTATGATGTTAATGAGGTGGGATTAGCGGCAGTTATGTTAATGAGGCAGGACTCAATCTACAAGATTGGGTTGTGTTTTTAAGTCAATCTCTTTTGAGACATAAAAAAGTGAAGTGAGCAGAGAAACATGGGGACCTCATACTACCAAGAAACAAGAGCCAGGAGAATAGGACGTCCTTTGGGCCTGGGGTCCCTGTGCTGAGAAGCTCCTCGACCAGGGGAAGATTGATGACAAGGACCTTCTCCCAGAGGTGACAGAGAGAGAAAGCCTTCCTCTGGAGCTGGCACCCTGAGTTCAGACTTCTAGCCTCCTAGACTGTATTTTCTCTTCATTAAAGCCATCCACTTGTGGTATTTCTGTTATAGCAGCACTACATAACTAAGACAATCCCCCTTGTCCCTACTCAAACATTTCCATCTGTGTTCAGTTGTTCTGATCTCCTTCATAGGAATACTTAACTTAAATGGCTCTTGTCAAGGCCACCAATGACCTACATTATTGCCAAATCCAATGATCACTTATGCCTTGGCAGGATTGGCCACCTCTGCCTTTACACTCTTCCTTTCTAGGCTTCCATGAGATCAGTCTCCTCAACTGACTCCTCTTCAATCGTGTGACATTTTGGAGAACCCCAGGGTTCAGTCCTGCCTGCTCCCTCTCCCCGCTGCTTCTCTCCCTTATCTACAATCTCTTCCTAAGTAATTACATCCAAACCCATGGCTTTAATAACCAACTATATGCTAATTTCCCCCTAGTCTGTATCTCTAGCTCCCAGTGCTCTTATATCCAGTTGTCTACTCAGACATTTTGATCAAAACCAAATTCCTGATTTCCCTCCCTGCCGCAACCTCTCTTACAGTCTTCCATATCTTAATAACAACTGGCCCCCTGCTATTTCCCAACATCCAGACAAGCTCCAACCTCAGGGCCTTTGCACCTGCTCTCTAGCTGAAAACACTCTTTCCCTCGCTTCCTTCAGTTCTTTGTAAAACGTATTCTCCAAGAGGTATTCTCTATCCACTCGTTTGAAAAACAGCTCCTCTGCACCCAGCACTATCTATATGCCCCGACCATGCTTTCTCATCACAGCTATAACGATCATCCAACATACTATATATTTTACTTATTGTTCACCTACCAGTGTAAGTGCTATATGAGCAAAGCAACTTTAGTCTGATTCCCCAGCATCTTAGAATCCAGTGTCTGATCTGATGCTGAGTGGGTGCTCGGTAAGTACATGTATTTGTTAAAATAACAAATCTGTAATATAACACTGTCTAAACAGATTCCTCCCTATCTCTGTAAATGGCATTCACCAGCTTCCTAACCAGTCTCCAGCATTCATTCTTGATCCCTACAATCCATTTTCCACAGCAGCAGAATCTTTTAAAATCTTTAAATTCGATCATTTTTTTTACCCAGTTTCCCATCACACTTACTGCAAAATGCCAACTCCTTATTCTGACACATTTCACACCATTTTCCCACTGTCCGCTAGATCCAGCCTCAGGGGCTTTTTTCCCCCCTTGTCCAACCCAAACTGGATCACTGGATCCAGCCTTGTGCTATCTGCCTGGGAATGTTCTTCCCCCGTTTTTGCATGGCCAGTTCTTTCTCGTCATTCACAGGTAGATTTAAACGTCACCTCTTCAGTGAGGTCTTTCCTCTACCCAATCACTATCCTTTCACCCTTTTTTAACGTCAGTACAGCACAGATTACATACGGACTTTCTTTTCATTGCCATTGTCCTTCCCTCTAGAATCTGAACTCCACTAGCGCAAGGCGCCTTGCCCGATTTGACGGCTGCATCCTCAGTGCCCAACACAGTGGCTGACCCACAGTGGGCGCTCCATGAGTATTAAATGAATGCATCTGCTCAGCGCTCACTAGATTCCCATCCGTAGGCATTGCCGTCCCCGCTTTCTCCTGCCCCCTCCCCAGATGCTGCACAATCCTCTCCTTCAACGTGCGTTTTCACCTCCTAGCGCCGCGCCCTCCACAGCCCGGCCTCCCTCGCTTACCTGTCGGCTAACTCTAGCACCTCGTGCACACTGCCCGTGCTGACGCGGATCCTCCCAGTGTACATGTACTCGATAACGGCTTCTACAGTGTCGGGCTCGGGCCCGGGCTCGGAGCTCCACTTGCGCATCTCCACCCGGCCCGAGCGGGACTCGGAAAACTGGCCGGAGAGTAGGGGCGTGAAGTACTCGGTGGCGGCGGCCAGCACCGAGCGGTGGGCCCGGAACTCGCGACCTCCGGCACCGCCGAAGCACAAGGTAATGTCGCAGAAGAGTCCCTGGCGCCGCTGCTCGTTCTGCCTCCAGGACAACTCCGAGCAGTGAGAGCTGCACTCGAAGTCCTCGGCCTCGGGGCCGGGATCTCCCCCGCTGGCCTCCATTGCAGATATTCCAGGCCCAGGCCCGAAGTCCACCGTGCCGCTGCCTCTGACTTCGGCTGCTAGTCCCGTTGAGCCGGCGGCGGCCGTCTCCATGCTTTCCATCTCCAGCACCTGAAGGGATGCAGCCGCAGCCGCCGCTGCCGCCGCGGCCACCGCTGCCGCCGCCATCTTGACGCCCCCGCGCCCGGCCTCCGCAGTTTCGGAACGATCCGGCCGTTCTGGTGCGACACAGAGGGATTCTGGGATTATAGTGGGCGAGGGGCGGAGCCCGTGCCGCGAGCCTGGGGCCGCGCATGCGCCGCCTCGTCCTTCCCAAAATCCGTTCCACGTTTGATAGAGTTCAAACTTAAATCTTTTCAGTTATCATTACTTCACTCGACTCTCAAGAATCACCCAAGGCCTCCCATCCCAGATCTCGGTGGGGGAATGGATTTTTTGCTTCCCCTTACCAGCATGATCTTCGTAAAAGCCTTCTTAGACCATCACCTATTAACGTCGTGGGTGGTAACATAGGATTTTGATTTTAAATGATTTAAAATGGGCTTGTAGTGAAAATACTACCAAAATAAAGTCTTTGGATCGAGCTCCAGCTAAGTGGATGAGCTTAAGCAAGTTACTTATTGTCTGTGAACTAATTTATTTTTCAAAAATGGAGATACTGTCTACCTTGGAAGATCAGTGTAAGGATTAAATGAGATAATGCTTGTAAAGTGTTTAGCATCATGATAGGTAATAGTTACTGTTCAGTATATACAGTAAAAGCTGTGAAAGTTGGACCCTGTGTAAGGCTGAAATGTCAGAGAAAGAAAACTCCAATAGGCCCACTAATAGAGAGCTATAGAAAAGTGGTAAGAGTGGATGTGTGGAGAATGGATTTTAAGGGCACAAAAGTGGAAATAAGGACACCGGTTAGAAGACCAGATATGACTAGATGATAAAACTCATTGCCATCAAGCCGATTCCGACTCATAGAGACCCTGTAAGACAGAGTAGACGGCTGGTGGATTACAACTGCCGACCTCTCGATTAGCAGCCAAATGCTTAACCACTGCACCACCAGGGCTGGACTAGATGATAGAGTAAATGAACAGGGCTTAGCAACCAGATAGAGAAGTAAAGATTGACTCCTAAGAGCTTCTGGCTTGAGGATCTGGGTAAGCTTTGGTTCCAATTCACTGAAAAAGAGGGGGCTGCAGGTTTAGGGGAGAAGATAGTGTTTTGATTTTTTTTTTTTTTTTTTTTTTTGAGGAGGTGGAATGAGCATTTTAAAATGACATATAGCAAATCATTAGAAAGCACAGTTGAAAGAAATACAGATGAAAGGGTATGGGGGACATGAGACACCAGTACACCTTCATACTACAGTTTATTTAAACGAAACTGTGATAATACAGAGGAGACTGAGGTGGCAGCTGACCAGAATCTTTGTGAATTACGATGCAAACTGGCTGGAGAAGAGTCCTTGGACTCACATTTCAGTAACAAGACAAGTCAGCTGCATACATACAGAGAAGATAAGACATTTCACAGCTTTTTGCTTTGCATTTCCATTTTAAACATACGTATGTTACAACTTTACACATTTTAAATTACTACTCCACATATTTTATGACAATGGCTAAGGATGCAATGGTCCCATCCCACTGACATAAGCAGACTTGGGCCTGCAACATGGAGTGTTTCAGCGGGATACCAAACAAACTTTTGACAGATAACATACAAAAAGATCTTAAAAAAAATCAGATTGATACAATGTTCTTTACATTAAATGAGGAACAAAGGGAAGTAGAAAAACAGGATATTAAGGGTACCTTAAATGTAGTATCTTTAGGTCTCAAAATTTAAGTTTCAATCCTTTCCTCCAAGGGAAACTTTTTTATTTTTTTTTTAAACTAAATGGAAAAAATAAAACAACGTCGGAACACCCTACAATGAGGAAAAACACTATCCTGACAGAGCTTAGATGCTTCCATATAATAAATACAGCAGGTAGCAGAGCAAACTTCACAAGTATTGGCTTGGTTTTTATTTCTACGCTTATAAAAAAAATACTAAGCTTCTTTGTGTGGACTGAATGTTATTAGCCTGTAGGAGTTGGTTTCTGGCACTGGTACACCAGCGGCTGTTTACATTGCAGGCCCATCCTATAGCAGGCTCCACTGCCACCGGTCTGTGCACTGTTTCTCAGGGGAGCAGTTCTTGTCTTCATTTTACTGCAGTAGGGTTCCTGGCTCAGTTACATGCTCATGTGTTCTGGAAGAACATATGAAATATCGTCCCACGGATGACGATACAGCCCCTGTTTCAGCCTCTTCTGATCCAGATAGTGTCCTAAAATGGAGCAAACGCATCTTTAGAGTTTGGCCAGGAGGAGAGGATATGGAAGGGAAATCTTGCTAATACAAAAAAATGTAGGTAGAAAGAAATGGGGAAGTAAATCCAGATCAATTCAGTAGGTAGGTCCAACAGCCTTGGTAATAGGGAACTCCTGGAATTAATTCTTATTTTCCTGGGCTAGCAATTGAAGTCATTTCTAAGAATAAAATAAAGATAAGCGGGGAGGGGAGGTTAAAAGAAAAAAGGGAAGATTAAGAACAATGATTAAGAAAATATGACATCTCTTTTGTAGAAACTCACTACATGGGCAAATGGTATAGCTGAACTGTGGGGTTAAAAAAAATGCCTTAAAACAACAACGAACTCACCAATGAAGCCCATACTCCTTCCCAGCACAAAGATGCCATTGAGGGCTCCAATGTCAATATATTCATCAGCTTCCTCCCTGCAACACACAGTCACCTTGTAGTTTTCAAATGGTCACATGACTGCCCACTTCCCCTAGACTACTACTGCCCAGGAATGAGAAGCTCTGTTTGGTTTCAAAGCAGAAAGGAGGGGTACTCTGGGTGGTAGGATTACAGGCAATTTTTGTTTTCTTCTTTACACTGCCATATTTTCTAAATCCTTTATAACAAACTTGCATAACATGCAGCACTTTTATAGTTAGAAGGGAACACCAACAACAAATCAATAATCATTATGAAGAAGAAAAGGGCTGTGAGGCTCACCGAGTAAAGGACCCACAGTTTCTGAGCATGTCTACAAATGCAACTCCAATAAAACCATCAACATTCAGGATAAGATTTGGTTTCTGGGAAAGCAAAAAATTCAAAGCATTTATTATTATTTCTCATTTTTTTATTTGCAGTTTTCCTCTAGTGCTACTATGATTACAGAATTTGACCACCAGTTAAAAATCTCCATCAAAACCTCCCAGCTCATTAAAGACCGTGTCTTCCTCAGTTCCGAATTCCCAGTGTCTAGCAAAGAGCCCAGCACCTAGCTAACACTCGGTATATGTCTATTGAATTTAGTTACGAAACAGAAATATAGTTTTCCAGAAAATTAGGTTGGATTTCAACTGCACAATCAACATATGACCTGACACCCATTCCCTCCCAAGAAATTCACCCAAAAACATTAATTAGGGAATTTTTTCTTTTTTACCTTTGAGGTGGTAATCTTCTCCACTTCAAGCGCATAGTCGAGCAGAGGGGTGGCAGGGAAGTGCTGCTTCACGTAATCTTTGAGGATCTGCACTCGCATGTCCGGGTTGTTTATCTACAAATTGACCCAAAGTTACAGAGGGACCCAGCAGAACACTGCTGTTAAGGGACGTGTTTGTACTTGGGTCACTGGATGACAGAACTGTATGTACTGCATACAGGAGATGTTTCAGGGACTGGAACCAGCCTACGTGTACGATTCCATGTGGCGTATATTACAACATTGCTGGGGCTTCAGATTTTTGAAATTCTCTTGCATCTCGCTTGGGCCTCAAAACAACCTTTGTAGGTTCTTTCTTCTACAAATAAGGAACTGAGACTTGGAAAATGTTAAGTGACTTGGCCACAGTTATGGTGTTAGACAGCAGGGGCTGGGACTTGCCTAGCTCTGTACCCTAGTCAAGCTGTAATGAAGTTCTATGCTAAGCAAGCATCCCTTGGGAGTGGGGCAGCAAAGTACTCCTGAAATTTTAGCAAAAATCAGGCCCTTCAGTGAATGGAGATTAGCCATCTGCTAAGAGACCCACACTAAGCAATAATGTTAGTGGGGGAGTAGAACAATTTCGGCACACCTCAAACCCCAATACCACAGTGGCCTTCTCCCTCAGAAAAGAGGCACACTAGGTCAGTCCAGAACCCAAGAAAGACTGAGTGTGGCAGTACAGGTCTAGTGTGATCTTGGAAAGAGGCCTAAGCTGTAGACTGGAGAGGTGCTGTCTGCTCAGGAGCTGGGGGTGGCAGAGCAAGGTCCAACAAGCTCTGGATGGAATGTTCTGCAGAACTAAACACCTTCCCTGGCCCTGACCCAGCCCTTGCTCACCAAGCAAACTCTGGATCTCTAACCTGAGCTGGCCAAGCATTTGGATGCCTGGAAGGGAGTGTCCTGGATCACACACATGAGGGACACTCCTGCCATGGGGATGGGATGCCCCTTACTCGCCCATTCATGCAGGACCCTCTTGTGTTAATATGAGTCACTTTCCCTGCCCAGACCAGCAAGTTGCCTGACTAAATAAGGTTTCTGGAGTTACCAGGCCAAGGACCCTGGGACAAAAGGACCTACTAAGGTGCTGCCCCTGTAAGGCCCTTAACAGCTGCCAGATACCTCTTCTCTTTCACTTCGCTTTCTAAAACCAACCAAAAAAAAAAAAATTAGAATAGCAGGGGAAGTCGGGTTGGCAAACAAACATAGAAGGTGCAGGTAATTTGCATAAAAACACGGTATTTAGACTTCCTACCCCAGTGATGTCAGACTTAACCATGTGATTTGCTTTGGCCAATGAAACATGAGTGTAAGTGCACCATGAGACTTCCAAGCAGAAGCTGTAACAGCCTTTACAGGGTTCTGCCATTGCAGTTTCCCTTCTGACGTGAGACCAGCACATCCCAGACAGGGGCTGCTCCTGCAGCAGAGGTCCCAGAATAAAGATGACATAGAACAAAGCTGCAGCCAACCCTCAGTGGATGTAGTGTAAGAAATAAACCTTTGCTGTTCTAAGCCACTGAGATTTTTGGAATTGTTTGTTACTGCAGCATTATCTAGCCTAAATTAACTGATAGACCCGCTTATTCGGACCTTAGTCCTTTCTCCTATAAAGTTCATTTGGGAAGCTAAAGTTACCAAGTTTCCAGCTCATCATATTTTCATGCTACCATTTAACAAGGTAAAAACTGTTTAAGGGCAATCTCTATTACAACATGCACCTGTTAACATGTCCAATGCTTCACATTTTGGGAGTCGAGGGCGTGGGTGTTCCAAACTAAACTGATATTCTATTGTCATCACCCACTGGGTCTTCCAGACCCACCCCTTAAGGAGAGCAACAGCTCACCGATTTCACTCGATGACCAATGCCCATGATCAGCTTTCCTTCCTTCTTCATCTTGTTCACAAACTCCATGGGGATGATGCCACTGTCAAAGGCTTTACTGAACATCTTGGCGGCTGCGTCCAAGGCACCCCCAAACCGATCCCCCTGCAGGAGAAACAGCCCTGTGTTGCCCTGAGTTGCAAGAGTCTCCTGCAGCGTCGCAAACCAATCTGGTATGTTCTGAACAGCAACCTGCACAGGGTTTTACAACCAGGGGCTCCTTCTAGGACTCAGCTGCAGCCAAGCAGCATGATGCCAAGCCCAATGTCCCCACTCACCTCCCAGGGTGACAGTACTTACGATGGTCAGCAGCCCTGAGGTGAGGCTGGAGACCAAGTCCTTCCCAGCCCGAGCACAGATGATGGTGTTGTGAGCCCCCGAGACGGCTGGCCCATGATCAGCTGTCACCATCAGGCACATCTCAATGAACTGGCAACAGTACTTGGGCAACCTAGTGGGGGTGAGTAAAGCAGCAAGAAGAGGAGAGTTGGAACAGAGGTGAACTGTTGAACATGAGGTATGCTGACAAGGACATGTCCCTGCTTTCCCTATTTCCCTGAACAAGTCACTTTCCCCATTCAAGAAGGGCCCAATCCAAGTCTAACACTATCATTACAATTCCAAGGCAAAACTTCCTCATGCTTGGACAACTCTGGACTTGGCTGCTATCAAATACTACTTTTAAAACAGGGCTAGCAACCAGGGCTTGGAATCTCTTCATTAGGCGGTAGTTTCAGCCTGAGTTGCTGCAGCAGGATATGACTTGTATTTGTGGCTACGCTCCATGTGCCAGAGAGGAGGTGAGACCTCTGGTCCCTTTCACAGTGTGTGGGCCCAGGCCTCCTGCACAGTGGTCAACCTCCCAACTAACCATCAAGAACAAAGTCTGGAGATGCAAGAGCAGACAGAGTGAAACCTGCTCACGTGTTACAACCTGTGAACTTTTTCCAGGAAGGGCCCAAAGCAGGAAAAAGACCTGTCTCTCCACAGCTGAGGGCATGACACAAACCAAGACCTGGCTTCTGCCCAGTGCCACCCCAAGCCAGGGCTCCATGGAGCACATGTTCACTGTCCCCTTGCCCAGCTGTCGGTCCCAGGCTCAGCTAGCTTTAGAAGTTGCAGACAAAATCAATTTTCTCTAACATTCAGGCTGATAAGAGACACAAGTTTACAAAGAGGATACAATGAGGTACTTCAACTAAGCCTGTTCAGCAACTCTGCCAGGCCCACTCGTTGAGCTACCAGATCCTTCCAGATCTCCCTTGCTTACCCCTACCTTTCTCTCAAGAGGCCTGCATTTACCGACTGTCCCATTTCCTTAAAAGTTCCCAAGGGAAAGAGGCTGCTCCTAGATACCCGATGAGGTCATTGCTTTCCTCTTAGACTGGCCTTTCAGTCCTTGGAGAACAGCCCGTGTGTCCTTCCTTTGTCCTTTCAATTGATCTGTGGCCATAAAGATTGACCCTGGACATACTCCCCGAGCCTACCCAGCCCAGCCCGTGAGGGGAGAATCACTAACTCTGAGTTGCAGGGCCCTACCGTCTTCTGTTCTCTGTGCCTCACCTTCTCTGGAACCAGAGGAGGCCGAGAACTCCGCCGATGCCCATCTCTTCCTTAAAGACCTCGGTGATGGGCATGCCAGCGTAGATAAGCTCCTGCCCTCGTTCGTCACAGATGCTGGTCATGAACGAGGCGGGTTTGCGGATCAAGCCCAGCTCCTGAGCAGAGATGGGGCAGAGAAAAGCAGGGCTATGGTGACCACAGAGAGTTTTCCAGGACCATTCCACTGTCTGTATTCTCAGAATCAGAATGTCTTCAATTCTGGAGGCCACACAACAAATCTCAGACAAACTCCTCCCAAGAAAGAAGTACAAAAAGTTTTTTTCAGATCATTTAGGGCACAGAAAACAGGGACGCCACGCCCATGGCAGGCACTCAGCACTAGCGCTATTTCTGTTCTTTACTGAGTATTTACTAGGCCAGGCAGTATGCTAAGCAGCTAACTTCCACTGGATCACTTTAATCCCACAAGGGAGAATCTCGTTCCCCATGTTACAGTAAACGAGGCTTAGAGAGGCCAAGTAACCAGCCCAAGGTCACATGGCTATGAAATCTTAGAGTCCATTTCTTAATCCAAATGGAAATCTTTTAAACTCTTCACATGTAACTGCCAACTGCCCGCCAAAATGTAATGAGGCACGTGGCTGTGGAAATGGGGGAGCCCCTCGATATGTCCTTCACCCAAGGTAGGAGGGCAAGGGAAATAAGGGTGGAAAGGCAGCAGTGATCTGAGCTCCTAAACTTCCTGTTTCCAGAGCTGGGGCACCCCTGGGACAGCATCAGCCAACTCTGCCCAACTTCTTCAACTACCCCTATGGACTTTTAATCATATGATAATACACTGTCCCATCATGTGCTTTGTTTACTCAATGAATCTGAGCTCTATAAATGTTGGTACACATAAATCTAGTCGTGTGTAGTATCCTATAATATCACAGTTTGTTGTCGTTGTTAGGTGCCATCGAGTCGATTCTGACTCATAGCAACCCCATGTGGCAGAGGAGACCTGCTCCATAGGGTTCTACACTGTAATCTATGGAAGCAGATTGCCAGGTCTTTCTCCTGTGGAGCCAGCCGCTGGGCAGGTTTGAGCACCAACTTTACAGTTAGCAGCCAAGTGCTTACCCGTTGTGCCACCAGGGCTCCTTATACCACAGTTTAGCCATTCCTTATCAACACCTATTAACTAAAAAAAAATTCTTAGACATGTTTCTTTGTTTATATGCACAAGCATTTTTCTGGTGTAGTTTTCTAGACATGGAATTAACTGCTGGGCCATAGGTATGAGGAGTTTTCAATTTGATACATTGCCCAACTGTCTTTCAGAAAGGTGGTATCAATTTCCATGCTCACGAACAAGGAATGAATGTACCGGTTTCCTCATACCCTAACAAACACAACATGTTATCAAAGAACTTTCTTTATCTTTGCTGACCTGCTAGAGGAAAATTGGTATCGTAACTTTTACTTTGGTTCCTTTTATAATGAGGGAGGTTGAGCATTTTTTCATGGTGAAAGGTCATTTCCTACTCTGGTCTCTTTTTATTGATTTCTGAGAGTCATTGTACGTTAAGAAAATTCGCTCTTCATCTATCATATGCCCTGTGGTCATTTAGGCAGAGTGGACTCTCTACTTCACTCCTGAAGTCCCTTAGCAAGTCCTGAGCAACTCTAGGACATATGCCTCCATTTCCAGGTCAGGTGACCAAGCTGTGGGGGACACACGGCTGCTGCCGGTCCTTGTGGGCGCTGCATTCGTTTTACTCATTGGTCAGAAGGAGCCACGTCACAAGCTGACTCCAGCACCCAAGGAGGGGCTGGAATCCAAGCGTCAATGCCCGGTACCACCCCATCTTAGCCCACTGCCCCATCTCTCCTGCCCATATCATTAAGAAAGTACAAGGCACCTACCCTGGCCCAGGAGTAGTCCATTGGCACAGTCGGGGGTGGCACCTCCTGAGCCGGTACGATGACTCCTTTGGCCACAAGATCCTCATACACAGACCTGAGAGGCGGGGGAGGGGCAGGAGAAAAGACATCCATGTGGATTTTATTATTCCGGACTTTTCTAAGCCTCCCAGGAATACTCCTCTTGCCCTCGACACCTTAGCCTTCTTCATCCCTGCACCCTCTCCTGTCAGTGGCTTACTCTTACCAGTTGGATTCTCAAAACAAAATGAAACGAGGTACTGGCCAAACTGCCCCCACCTTCCCTTCTCTAAACAGGGCTTTTCAGAAAGCTGAATCTGGAAACCAAAGAAGGATAAAAGGGGAGCAGCCCAGGCAGGTTTAAGAGATAGAAGCAGGGAGAAGCAAGAGGATATCCAATTAACAACTTCATCAACCGACTCGAGGGAACACTCTCTAAACATTTCTATGCTCATCTCTCATTTGTGGTATCCATCTCTCAGCCAGGTAGGTAGGCTTAGAAACTGAACACGTTTTAACACCAGCCTGAATGGCCTGTAACTGGGCAGGACAAAGCTGCTGTTTTAACAAAACAAATCAAAAGACAAAGAGAAAAAAAAAAAAGTATTTGGGACCATCCCTATAGCTGTGCTCGACACCCGAGAAGGACCAGGAATATCAGACACCCCGGGTTGGGAAGGCTGCTGTCCTTGGGGAGCAGCCTGGGTTAGGGAGGGATTTCGAAATGGAGGGAGAAGCTGGCATCTTCTACAAGGTCCACTTACTGGATGATTTCTCCAAGCTCATCAAAGCTCTGGGGCACAAACACTCCTGCCTCCTTCAGAGCCTGGTTCTTGGCTACTGCGGTTTCAGAAGCCTGGTTGGCACAAGCCCCAGCATGGCCAAACTGAACCTGGAAGGCAAAGGAGAGCAGCTCTACAGGGCTCGTTGGTCCTCCGAGAGAGGGCACAGACATCCTGGGCCGTGTCAATACAGATGACAGGCCTGCATTGTGCTTCACACAAATCACTTCATCAAGCCTGAAGCCAAGTTCACTAAACAGGTAGGATGATTCTCATTTTACAGATAAGAAAACAGGCACAGAAGCTTAAGCATGGCGCAGTGGTTAAGAGTTAAGGCTGCTAACTAAAAGGTCAGCCGTTCAAATCCACCAGCCACTCCTTGGAAACCCCCTATGAGGTAGTTCTACTCTGTCCTATAGGGTTGCTATGAGTCGGAGTCTACTCAACTGCTAGGGGTTTTTGGGTTTTAAGGTCACACAGCCAGAGTGTCTTGGAACCAGCATACAAAGCCTGGCAGCCCAACTCCAGAACCACCTTCTTAATACTAAGACACATTCAGCTTCCCCTGGGCAGTGGTCAGGGGATGGGGAATAGAGGCTGTGTTTGAGCCATATGTGAGATGTGAGGTTGCAAACTGGCAGCCTTAGGCTAAGTTGAACTCACAGACATGATCTGATTGTTGCACACATACTTTTTTATAAAATATGCACTCACATTAGAAAAATAAAAACAACACTTCTAGGAATGTATTCTTCAGATACTACTCTAACAGGTATAAAGGCTGTATGTTCAAAGATACTCATGTAGCATGGTTTTTAATATAAATATGTTGGAAACAGTAACCACCAATAAGGTGTCACTTAGCTAAATTATGGCATGGTACTTCCCAACAATGAAATACTGTGGTCAATAAAAATAATAAAGCAAAAAATAAAAAAATAAAAAAAAAAGCAGATTTCCTGTAAAAATACAAATTCTGAGCTTCTTCTAAAAAGTCAGAAGATTGTGTACTACCAGGGCCATATTGAAGGAGCCCTGGTGGCACAGTGGTTAAGTGCTTGGCTGCTAACCATAAGGTCAGTGGTTCAAACCCACCAGCCACTCCAAGGGAGAAAAGACCTGATGATTTGCTCGCATAAAGATTATAGCCTAGGAAACCCTATGGGGCAGTTCTACTCTGTCACATGGGGTCACTATGAGTCGGAAATCGACTTGAAGGCACACAACAACAGGTCCATATTCCCACACAGCAAGAACTGCCTGGAGTCAAGCAGTGACTGCCCCCTGCCACCTGAGCAAGCTTTGAGGTATTAAATCTGATGGAATATGGGGATTGACTGGCTAGAGAGAATGAGCTAGAGGGAAGAGAAAACCAGTCAGAAGAGCTAAGTGGCAACTGTGTCTTTAACCAAGTAATGGCGAGAATGAAATAAGCCTGATGAAACATCAGGTACAAAACTCTGAAAAACACAGACTCAGGGTTGGGGGTATGTAATCATAATAAAATCTAACCCATTTACAAAACCAGAACACAACCCGCTGCCATTGAGTCGATTCCAACTCACAGCAACCGTACGGGACAGAGTAGAACTGCCCCATAGGTTTCTCAAGGCTGTAAACCTTTACGGAAGCAGACTGTCACTTCTTTTTCCTGCGGAGCGGCTGGTGGGTTCGAATCTCTGACTTTTTAGTAAGCAGCCAAGTACTTTAACCACTGTGCCACCAGGACCCCTAACTGGTTTATAGTAACCAGTTAACTATGCGCAACACTTTTGTAAGAGCTTTACATATTTAATCTTTCCAATAACTACAGTTGTTTCCTACAAATAAGGAAATGGAAGCACAGAGGGGTCAAGTTACTTGCCCAAAGTCACACAGTTAGTCTGGGGTAGCATTTGAACCCATGCAATTTGGCCTCAGAGTCTGTGCCTTGAATATTTAGTGGCCTTTAGTGGTGCAAGTTTAGGAACTGTTGCTTTAGTTAACAAAGCTTGAAAACAACATGCCTTAAAGTGCGGGTTCCCAATGGGTTCTTTGTAGGATTTAATATGCATGGGTGGATGGGGTGGGAAGGGGAAGAGATTCTATATTCAAGTAAACTTAGAAAACCGTGGGTTCAACAAGGTCCAACAATTTTCACTATGGGATTCAAACTAACACCAAAATTCCTAAGAGGGGGATAAATGATATAGCATTTTCCTAACTTACAGAAGTGCCTTTGTTTTTTCTGTTTTTTTTTTTTTTGGTTTGTTGTTTGTTTTGTTTTGAGGACCATTGCTACAGGGTCAGTGTTTTGTGGAACATGCTTCTGAAAAAGGGCCCAGAACATACCTCAGAGGAGAACATGGTGGCACAGGTCCCGATGCACCAGCAGACCACAGGCTTGGTAAGGCGGCCCTCATTGATGCCCCGGCAGATCTTATATTCCTCAGTGCCTCCTATCTGCCGAAGAATGGGAACAAGACAAAGCCACCAAGTTAGCAGGGCCCACCTGGAATTGTTTCAAGAGCTGCACTGACAGCCGCCAAGTTTACCAAGATCAGGAAAAGCTGCCCCAAACTGAGCAGGGGCCAAAAGTCATCAAGTATCCTATGAGTTACAACTTGGCAAAAGAATGAAGGGACATGGGCTTTGGCCAGGTAACAGGAAGACAGTTTAGGTTTCAGGCTGGAAGCTTTATACTGGATGCAAGGAGGATTTAAAAGGAACAGCAGTTCTCCCTGGGACTCCTCTTTCCTGATTTGGGGGTAATAGGATGATTTAGCATCAGACCTGCTCAAAGGCATGAGCAAGCAGGGACAGACTACCCAATCAGCAAGGGATGCACGGGCTTACTTGTGTTTACTTATTAATCTTTGATGTGGTGAAAAACAGGTGAAATTATGCGCTACAGATTAGTAAGTAAGCACAAGTAAGCCCGTGCGTACCTTGCTTTCTGGTTCATCCACCACTGGGAGCAAGGCATGGGGTTCTAGGTCTCTTCTAACTTTTAAAAAATGTTACTTTTTACTCCAGCTATCCGCTGGCCACCAGGTAGAGGCCATGGTCAGCCAGAGCAAAGATTCTCTGCTGGAACTAAAAGGTCTCAGGCCACTGGAGGGCAAGGACTCTTTTTTTCTGGAACATACACGGCAGTGTTAAACAGTGACAATCTCTAGGCTCCAGAGTCTAGGGGATGGGAATTACCAGGGACTGTCACTTTAAGTTATATATAAACAAGTGCTTGGATGTTTGCATTACTCTTGCAATCAGAAAAAGGTTTTTTTTGTTTTTTTAAAAGTAACTCACTTCTCCAAGAACCACAATCATTTTGACTCCTGGAGTGTCCTGGTAACGTAAGACATGATCCATAAACGTTGAGCCGGGGTACCTGTCGAGAGCAGAGAGGACACATGGGATCAGGAGGAGGCTTGGGGGTGTGTGTGTGAATAGGCATGGGAAGCATGTTCATTCTAGGAACACTGTGGAATTTGTCTTGGGTGTGGATACCCAGGGAGGGTCCAGATGTCTTAGGAATTCTGGGGGCGTGGAGCGGGTAGCAAATGGAGCACAAGGAAAGGGAAGGGAAAGAAGAAGAGCGCTTGCAAAGGAGAGGCTCACTTGACAGTAAGACAGGGCCCGGAGAACACACGTAATGGTGGTTTTAAAATACGTCCACCAATTCTTTGAAAAAGGTATTGCTTGCTTTCTTTCCTTTTGTGTGGGCCAGACTTAGTAATTCGCTTCTAATGAACAAAATGTGGCAAAACTAATTCTATGACATTGACTCCCAAGGCTAGATTATAAAAAGAATACCTTCTGCCTGGCACTGTCTCTCTTGAATCACTCACTCTGGGAGAAGCCAGCTGCCATGTTCTGAGGACCCTCAAGCAGCCTGTGGAAACGTCCGCATAGGAAAGAACCAACTTGCCAGGCCCGTGAATAAGCTGCCTCCAGCCCCAGTCAAGCCTTCAGCCAACTGCAGCCTCACAAGGGACCCTAAGCCAGAACTGCCCAACTGAGCTCCTCCTGAATCCTGACCCACAGAAACTGTGAGGAAAATAAATGGTTATTATTGTCTGAAGTCACTAAGTTTTGGGGTAATGTTTTACACAGCAAGAGAGAATACAATATGCCAAGCTATGTCCCATAGAACACCAAGGATGATAGGTGGTTACTAGAAGTTCTATAATTTTTGTTTTCAATTTTCTATTGTCACATGAGTTTACAAAAGTGTTGCTTAAAAACCAAGCAGGCATCTCTGCAGAGTTTTATGTACCCTTGATATGCTCAACAGCATTAAAAATCCAAGAGGACAATATAGCAAGCAACATCTTCCAGACTTAATTGACCAGGAGCCTTTTGTCAGGGAGCATCTGTAGACTAGGGTTCCCCAGGCCACACCCCTGAAGACCTCAGTGAGGGTCCTTCTTCATCCAGGCATTCCACCTGAAATGATCTGGTGGAACCAGGAGATTGACAAGGTGACTCACTGTCTTAGTAGCTTTTGATTTCTGAGCCAAACGGTGTAGTGATCATTGTCCCAGTAGTAGTAATAATAAACCATTAATAATGGCTAACACTCATTATGAACTTGCTACGTAAGTGTCAGGCCCTATGTTAGGTATTTTATATACACGATCTCATTTAATCCTCATGAGGCAGGTGCTATAATTTTACCCATGTGATATGTAGGGGGAGCCCTGGTGGTATAGTGGTTAAAACCTCGGCTGCTAACCAAAAGGTCAGCAGTTTGAATCCACCAGCCGCTCCCTGGAAACTCTATGGGGCAGTTCTACTCTGTCCTATAGGGTCACCATGAGTCGGAACTGACTCGATGTCAACAGGTTTGGTTTGATATGTAGGGATGATGGAGGTCTAGGGAGGTTAAGCAGCCTGCCCAGGACCCCCTGCTGGTAGACAGGTAAAGTGGATTTGAACTCCTTGGGTCCAATTTCAGAACTGGCCTGGCTAATCATGCACTCTGCTGCCTCCCAGTGGTCACACCTCAGACACCAGACAGAAGGACCATAAAGCCCAAACAAATTTTAAAAACACCTTTCCCTGTACTTCCTGATTTGATGTTCAAGTCAGTCCTGCAACAAGAGCAGAGATACCCCATTTGATGGACTTAAACAGCATTCCTATGGACCTGGGACTCAGTGCAGCAAGCTGAGATTAAGGATCCAGAATCCTATCTTCTAGTCCACTGCTTACCTGTCCCCACCAATGGCCACACCCTCAAAGACACCGTCCGTGGTCCGGGAGATAATATTATTGAGCTCGTTGGACATGCCCCCAGAACGTGAGACATAAGCCACGCTGCCAGGGCGGTACAGCTTGGATGCCAGGATGTTGTCCAGCATTCCACCTGTATTCCCAATCTTAAAGCATCCAGGCTTGATGCCTCCAACCTGCAGGGGCAGAAACAGCAGTCAGGGTGGGAGGGAGGGAAGACGAGTCCCTGATTGATCACAGAGCTCAGAGGAATCGCAGAGCCCTGGTACTACCTGCACAACCCACTCTGGCCAGGCTGGGAAGAAAATGGCCAAGAGAACTACCACCTGCCCACTGGGTTTTCTGCTTAGGAAGAATCTGTTCTCTCCCTCAAGAAACATTATAGAAAAAGCAGAGTCTCAGTGGTGAAAACATGGCTTACTACTGAAGATTCAAATGGACACTCAAGGTTAAGTTACCTCTCTTGCTCCAAGAGGGCTGCAGCACCCCATAAGGGTCACTGGCCTATAATATAGGTGCACTTCTCTGCTAAAAATCCCCCTGCCTCTGAGATGGAGGGTACCTTAGTTCAAAAATCTTCACTTTCAACAGATTTTTAATGCAACAAGTAAAAACAAAGAAAAAGATTCACAGAGCAATTTCTTCTTACTTGCAGATCTTTGGGTTAAAAATAAGGCCTCCAGGTAACTTTTTCTTTGGTTTGTAGTTAAGGGAATAATCAAAGACTATGTTATTGTTGCATGCGGGTGGAAAAGTACTAAAAAAAAAAAATCTTTTCGTTAGCCCCTTGAAACTATAAAGGTGATACAGACTTTAAAAAGTTAATTGGAAGTAGGCGGCTGATGCCATCTGGTACTCTCTAGGTCTCTTCAGCCTTGGAGAGAGACAGAGAGTCTACAAGCTCCCTGAGGACCTAACTTCATACCATAGCCTCAGATTTAAAGGAAAGCCTTCTAGGGGGAGCTTACAGTGGCAGGTCCAATGATGGTCACTCCCTTCTGGTCCGCCTTCTTGATTAGCTTCCTTGTGAGGGCCTCTGGGATGCCTTCAGCTATGATGGCAATGGTCCGGATCTAGAGGATGAGAACAGTTCCCTTCTGTTAACCTTTTGCCAAAGACAGGGCAATGAGGCACCAACTGGTAAGCCCCCTTTGCCCCCTTCCAGGCTCTAAGAACAAAGTAATGGTAATAGTATGCACCTCCTTCTTCCCACAGGCCTTCTTTGATCAACTCTCTCCCAAAAAGCGAGGCAATGGACAACTGGTTAACAACAGAGCAATTCAGTAACTGAGCAGGAGCAAATGTTTCTGAGTACCTGCTACAGTCAAAGCTGCTATATTTTCTTCGACCTAAAAATTCCTAAGAATCAGACCCACCTGTTCCCTACCTTTCCCTGTGTCTGCTTATAAGGCAGCTATCTATGGTTTTCTCCACTGTGCTCTCCCTGAATCTGACTCTATGTCCCCACAGGACAGGGTCAGTACATGAGAAAAATGAGCTGTTTTCACTCAGACCAGAAAGTAAGCTAGGGGAGAAAGCCAGGGGGATGGGGAGTAGGGGAGGGTCCAAAAACCATCTCCATTTGACTCTAGACCAGAAGGCTGGCAAACTTTTACTGCAAAGAGCCTATCAGTATTTTAGGCTTTGTAAGTCGTATGATCTCTGTGGCAACCACTCAACTCTGCCATGGGTAATATGTAAATGATGAGCATGGTTGTGTTCCAATAAAACTTTATTTACAAAAACAGGAGGCAGGCTAGATGTCACCTTTGGGCTGTAGTTTGCCAACTTCTGCTCTAGAGTTAAAAAGTAGCTTGCTTTTAGCAGGCATGCTTTCTTTTTCGCTTCATCTAGTCTTCAAAACAAGCTTCTATTCTCCAATCACTGACAGAAATAAGCCAACCTGGGACTGGAGAATAATTTTGAACAGAAGAATCAATATCCTAATCTATACAGGGCCCTTGCAGATCAATAACAAAAAACAACAAACACCTCAACAGAAAAACAAAGGTGAAGGGCAAGTCATAGAAAACAAATGGCCAATAAATGCTTTAAAAAGCGCATCTCAGGTAATAGTCAAAGATACGCAAATTAAATAGATTGCCTATCAATTTGACAAATTGTATGTGTTTTTAAATCCAAACGTTCAGTGCTGGCATGGGTACAGGGAAGCAGGCACTCTCAAACTACCGATGGGAGTTTACATCAGTACGACTTTTCTGGAAGGCACCTGGGCAGGATGCATCAAAGCTTTCAAATCTGCACACACAGATGCAGTAGTTCAAATTCTAGAAATTTACACCAGGGAAATAATCAAGGAGATGTGCAAATGGTAATCTAAGGACACTTATTCCAAGACTTGAAAGAGCAAAAATGATGTTTCCAATAAATTTATTGATGTGGAAAGAGTAAGTGAAGAAAGCAGATTATAAAATAGTTACATGTGACATTATTGCATTTGTTCAAATCCAGAAAAAGGTGTGGATAAGGATATACTTGAACATCAGCGGCTGTTTGTGGGACACAGGACTTGAGGTTTTATTTTTTTATTATTTATCAGTATTTTTAAATTTTTCTATAAGTATGCAATACTTTTATAATAAGAAAATGCTTTTGATTCTATTTTTAAAGCCAGCCTCCAGTAGCACAGAGGAGCTAGAAGGGGCAGATGACTCTGAATTGCCTATAAATCCATTTAAGTAGTCACTGCCCAGTCCTATCTGCCCTCTGTTACTACTCTGCCTTCTAAAGATCAGGCATCTCCAACCACTTTCACCCAAACAGGCCACTCCCAAATCCCAACTCCTTTGTCCCAGGTGGTAGTGACTGTGGACCCCACCTCCAGCCCTCAGGGCCCATGGACCTACCTGTGCATAGTTCATGGTCTCAATGGTACTGTCATAAGCTGAGCGGAGTGAGGCAAAGTTGATCAGCACATCTACTTCCGGGTGTTTCTTCATGGCGTCCGCCATGTTCTTGAAGACAGGGATCAGGATTTCCTTGTGACCCCAGTAAAACTTCTGCTTGTGGTCCCCACTGTAAGAAAGGGGGGGAAAGGTTAGGGCACTCCCAACTTGTCAGGACTGGGAGGTTTCCCCTCTGTCTCTGCAGAGCTGGGAAGGGAGACGTCGAGGGGAGAAACTTCACCCAGAAGGTGGAAGAGGCAGAGTCTGCCCTGAAAGAGCTTCCATCTGATGGAAAAAGACCATCCAGAACACTGATCACCCCAGTCTCTGAAATAAACAGACCCTTCCCCAGCAAAGTGGATAAGCCAGCTATGTCCTCCACTCCAATCTTGTCTTAGCAGAGGGGGGGGATTAGGTGAGGAAATCCTGCTTGGCAAGTCTTCCTGCTGTGGTGAGACTCACGTGAATGGGTAGACCATGGCGGCTACCGAGGGCTCGTCTCGGGAGCACACGTAGTCAAAGTCCAGCATGCCCTGCACGGCCCGGGTCTGCATACCCCACACAATGGCCTTGGAGTGGCGGCTGAAGAGGGTGGTGCTCTTCCCTGGTGGGCAAAGACACAGAGAGTGCACCCAGAATACACTCCCCAGGAAACTCGCAGGGGCAAGGGCCGCCCACCAGACCCTGTACACCCCAAGTACAGGGATGGTGGCCCATCGAAACTGCAAAGAAATGTCAAGGGGATGAAGTCTGAGAACTTGGAGGATAACTACCACAAATTTCCTCTGGAAGGAGGTGGCAGAGAGAGAGCAAAAAGAGCTAAGACGGCTTGCCTGGCCGGTAAAAAGCTCTGAATGAACAGAGAAAGGTCTCCCCATACAAGAACAGGCCCCAGAGACGAAGACTCCAAGGAGGAGAATTCCGACAGGACCTGCTTAATTTCAAAGGAAAGAGGTGTCACCAGCCTCTTGCTTATATGCAAATGAAGTCTAGACAAATTATTTTTAAAGCCAGCTGGAAAAATATTAGGCTTCTCCCAATTTTGCTGACCTCAGGACTTCAAACAACTCTTCAGCAGTCCTTATCTCCCTGTAAATCTGGATGTAAACCAGGTCAGGGTTTGAATTCTCAGGAATTCTAGGTCTGTGTAAGTCCAAAGAAGAGGTCCGCTGTCGCCGGAGTTGCAGGAGACAGGGCAGCCTTCACTGTCACTGAGGTTCCGCCCAGCTCTGGCACCAGGCTGGGGTATAGTCCTCCCCTCCTTTTCTCCTTTACCAGGCAGTTCTTTCCTGCTCTGACAATGCTCTGGGACAGGATCGCCAGTGGACAGGAAAGAGGTGAGGGTCAAAAAGAAGGGAACAAAGCAGCGGGCACAAATGCATTTCTCAGCCTGAAGGGACCCTTCATCACCTGCTGGCAGGTGACCCTCCCCTCCAGCTCCCTGCCAATCCAGGAGGAGGCAAGCAGCCCACAGGGGAGGTGCTCAGTCCCCCAGGGAGAGCAATGCATCAAACTCAGTGGCGTCTGGTATTAATTAACCCACTGTACCAGTGCAGGCTTGGCTAACCAAGGTCTGCTTAGATAAATTTAAGAGATTATTTCCCAAGGCATGTAGGATTCTCATCGCTATAGGCCAGCCTCTTCCAACACAGACGTAAGCTCCTGATGACAGAAAGTTCCCGATTTTGCAAATGCCTGGGATTTACTGTCACCGGGGCCCATCTGGGTTCCCCTGATTCATGAGCTCACAGAACAAGGGAAGCCACCTAATCCAGTTCCCTCACTTCCCAGTCCCAGGAAATCGAAGCCCAGAGATGCCAAATGACGGATCCTAGGTCATCTAACATCAGAACCAGGATTGTGGAATAATTTAAGACACAGCTCAATTGTGCAACTGAGGAGGGAGAAGATAAGTCAGCACTTCCGGGCCCTGCCCCTTCCCAAGGGGGGCCCACACTGCGTCGGCGTGAGTATGCATGCACATTCACACATCTGTACACACACACATCTGTCTACAGAAGCTAGAAGAGCAAGCCAGCAATCTCTACAAGCCTACCCTCACCCCAGCGTGAAAGGAGCTCAGGAAAGGCAGGACCTAAGAGTGCTCCCTCCTTAAGCGCAGAGAAACCAAAGCTGAAGGGGGCACTCCTCAGCCCACCAGCAGTAGGGGAACCCTAAGAACCAGGCTTCCCCCAGCTCACACCACCAGGCTCCTCCTAGGTCAGGGTGAGGGAAGGATCCCGGCATAACCTGTTCTCTCTCCCTGACCTGCCCTTTCCTCTCCCACTTCTCAGCGCTGCTCAGTGACGGGCAGGAACGAGAACAGAACCTGCTCCCCACAACCCTCAGCCCCTGGGTGGGAGAGCTCTCTGCGGAACGATTCTGCCCCCGTTTTTTCTGCACAGGGCTCTGACTCTGCTCTGCCTTTTAGGTAACAGTGGATCTTACCAGAGGCAGGAAAAGTAGAGATAAAACGAAGGGTCAAAGGGCTGCATTCTTGGCCTTTCCAGCGTGATTGTTCTGACCACTCCTTCCATTACTCTTAGCGAGGGGTCAAGGGTCATCTTCAGAAGACCCCCACACCCCTACATAATCTCCCATTACTGTGAATGTCTAGAAGTTAAGCGGAAGCCCCATGCTTTCTTTGAACAGATTAATCAACTCACCTAGGTCAAGAGATGAATGTGTGCGCGTGTGTGCATGTTGTTGTCAGTCGCCATCAGTAATTGCAACTCATGGCGACCTCTTGTGCAGAGCAGAACTGCTCCATTGGGTTTTCAAGGCTGTGACCCTTCGGAAGCAGATGGCCAGGCTTGTCTTCCGAGGCACCTCTGGGTAGGCTCAAAGCTCCAACCTGTCGGCTAGCAGTTGAGCATTTAACCATTTGCACCACCCAGGGACTCCACGTGTGTGCACACGCAGACACAGAAAATGTCCACTGTAAACCATGACCTCATACACTAGACAAAGCCCAGATTCTCGCCAATTCCCCAGTCTACAGATACACCGCACACCCTTCCGGGTTTCTAGCTCTCTCACTGTCTATCTAGCTATCTTGCTCTTCCACCGAAAGCTTGTCCCTGCTGTTAGGAGCTCTGGGATGAAGTCGGCAGTGGTGAGGCTAAGGCAGAAAAAGCAAGAACCCGATGACATTAGAAGAAGTAAACGAGACAGAGTGACCCGCAGCTCCCCCTCCTGCGTGCCTGTAGCAGCGCCCACTACTCTCGGCCACTCCCTCTTCAGTTCTGATGGCTCCCTCCTCGCTGCTCCACTCCACTCTCCAAAGCTGTGGCCTAGCTCTCGCTCCTTCTACAGCCTCCACCCCCTCCCCAGCTCAGTCAGAGGGGTCGTACCGCGAGGAGAGCAGTGAGGGGGGCACACACTAAGCAGTGGTTGGGAAGGGAGGAAGACTAGGGCTTGGGGGCAGGCCACACCGAGGCAGGGACAGAAAATGTACCAGACAACACTGCAACCCGCCAGGGGAGGGGGAAACAAAGCACATGGAAAAATGGTAACTGAAAACAAAGCCACACATGGAGCTGGGGTCGGGGTGGGGGTCGGGCATCCTACCTTGCAGGGGTCTTGGACTTGGGACTGAATCTGTCAAAGAAAATGACCAAGGCAACTGAGTGACCGGCTGACAGCTGGAGGCTTTGGAGGCAGAGGGTGGGAGCAGGGACAGGTGCTATGGACAAGCCTCTTAGGGCGAAGCCCTCACCATCTCTTGTCTGCTCCACAATAGACAAGAGGAGGAAGGCCAACGGAAGAGGGGAAAGCATCGATGGGCAGAGTGGGAGCAAGGAAGGGCAGAGAACCAAAGCGGTAGAGGGAGGGGCGAGGGAGGGGCAATGCAAGGGGCCAGGAGCAGGTGTAGAACACTGAGGCCTCCCCAGGCCAGGGTATCCTCTGGAGGAACAGCTGGGTGCCTGAGCTGGCCCTGCCTCACCCTCTTAATGCCAATCACTTTTTGTCCCCGTGAAGCACGATGACTGGACCTGTGTGAGGACTGGACCTGTCACCCCAGGCTGTGGACAAAGCTGTTGGTTTGGGGGATCTCAGGGCAGTGGCTTCCGATCTCGAATCCCTGGAGCTAGCGTCAATATTTCACAAACGCTTTAAGCAAACTATGTAGCAAAAACAGGCTGTCCAGGTGCCATCAGCTAACAAACTAATGTCAGTTATCGTGATCTGGTTATCTAATGCTGGTCACAGGTCACACAGGCTGACTGGCAGGGATCATGTCTTTGATGGATCAGATGGAGAAATGAATTAGGCATAGTCCAGATGGGCTGGTAGATGAGCCATTTCTTTACGGTGGGCTCACAGGGGAGGGAATGCTGTGGTAAGAGTCCCAAGATGACGGGGGTGAGGGTGGGCCTCGCCACCATAGGAGCTTGCTCTGCCGTCCTGAGCTCTGGGCTTCCGCCGTCCACGCAGGAGGAGAGTCTGGGAGACCTTTCCATTGCCCCATCTCCTCTGCAACTTCCCTGCCCAGCTCACCACCCCCCAGAAGAAAGGGGGTGGAAGATAAAGAGGGTGGGGAATGAAGTGACCCAGGCATGTGCGGGTCCTCAGAATCAGGAGACCCACTGGGCAGACTCGAGTCACTTCATTCTCACATTCCCGTCCCATCACAGGCCCACTCCCACAGAGAAGCCCAAACCGCTTTCCATCACCTCTGCTGGCCCCGGCAGGTCCGGAAAGGGAAGAGGGACAGGGAGGGGGCCGAGGAGTCATTCCCTGCAAGGTGCCTGAGACCTGTAGGAATTACCTTGTGGCATGGCAGGCTTGGCCTTCTTTGCAGGGGCCACCTCATCAGCCCTGGACTCAGAAAAAGATGCTGTCCTACTGGGGGCTGGGGTCTGAGGGGGGACAAGGAGAGAGAGGGGGAATCACAGGTAGCAATGGGAAAAAAGCCATCGGTCCTTAAGGCCCCAAAGAAATTATGCAGCAATGAACAGCACTGTTCTTTATGAGCTGCTCCCAAAACTGCTACACCTACTCCTTACTTATTGACATTTCACATTTATGACAATAGTAAAAAATCCATTATCTGACAATTTTGCCCATTAACAATGCCCACTGGCAGTAACAAACGCCAAGGTGTGAGGCGAGAGTAACACTGGCTGTGATAATTAAGGTTATGTGTTGACTTGGCTGGGCCATGATTCTCAGGGGTTGGCAGTTATGTAATGATATAATCTGGTAATTATGTAATTATGTAGTCATCCTCCATTTTGTGATCCGGTCATCCTTCATTTTTGCATAACGCCAATGTTCACATAATGACTTGGTCTTTGGAACCTACCCATGTCGATAAGTGAGGAGTGGGTGTATTTTCAGATGATCAAACTGCAGGTGCGAGTGGGAATGATACCTGCCAAGGCCCCTCCCTCAGTAAGAAGTAACAAGAGCCAGAATTTGAACTCAGGTCTGATTTTAAAATTCTTGCTCTTTCCATTATACTACCTTGACTGTGGAAGAAATAAACTGGCACAGCAATCCAGAAACCAACTATGTACTAACTTCCCTTCATATCTTCCCAATGCCCCCAAATGGAATGTTCTAGAAGGGTGGTGGCAGTAGTGGATAAGATTAGATGATCCTTTTAAGTGCGGAAGACTGGTACCTACCGATGTGCTCCCGCTGGCATTGAGGAGAAAATTTGCAGTGTGGGCTGCTGTGGGTGGCTGATTGGGGATGGGCCGGTGACCCAGGGCCATGCCCACAATGGCTGTCATGTGAGTCTCAGTGCCAAAGACGTGGATGGGGATCCCAGTGGTCTTCCCTGTGGGAGAAGGAAAAGAATCCATCATTTCAGTCTTCACATCAGCAGCCATGTCCACGTGACTCTGCAAAGGTAACTATGGCTTTCTGCGTACGACCAATCACCCAGGACAAATTAGCTGTCATATTTTCACCACCAAACAAATCTCTGTAAAGACCACCTGCTGATAAGCAAAGCAAGTAACAGCTCTACTGGCAAGTCTCAAGTGACCAAAAGCATTCTTAGAGTCCACACTCCTCTGTGCATGGCCTGGTCCCAGCTCTCCCACCCCTCAGCCCCAGATACCCATGTTCTCTGCACTCCAGCCCCACTGGCCTCTTTTTTCCTAAACACCCCGAGCTAATTTCCTCTGGGCTCTGGCCCTGCTCTTCCCTCAGCCCCAGATCTTCACTGGCTGTTCTCTCATCACTTGGCTCAGCTCCAGTGCCACCTCCTGAGAAAGGCCTTCCCTCACCTCTGCCAGCCACTCTCCCTCACATCACTCTCTTCTGTTCATAGCATAGATCCCTATCTGACAGCATCTTGTTCACGTAACTGTTTACTTGTTTAATGCCCCAACTGTGAGAGCACGCCTTGGTAACACTAACCTTGCTGTCCCCAGGGCCTGGCCCTCAGCAGGTACTCAGTTTTAGGTAAATGAATGAAAACTAGGACTTGGAGCCACCTCAGGTAATTTAGGGGGATTTGGTGTTTGCCACAGATACCAAACGGGAAAAATGGGAGGATGGAAAGGTCTTGTCTCTCCAATTAGAAGGCAAGCTCGCGGACTAAGAACATCTTATTTCTGTGACCCTTCTGACACTTTACACAAATCCCTACTTCACACATAACCGCTCTTAGCAACAGGGGCTGCACGCCCTAAAGTTTAGGACAGGGGCTCTGCGTCACCGAGGACAGAGGATGGAAGTACGAGAAAGTCAGAGGGCATTGATCCAGAGCTGCATACTCAGAAGGGAAAGTGGGTGCGCACGGACGAGTCCCTCAGGAATCCCACGGAGGCAGGCCACCTGATACTCAGGGTGGGAGAGAGAAGAGGTCCCCCAGCTTACCGACTTCTCCCATCACCCGTAAGCCCTCCTGATAGTTGGGGCCACCTCTTCGGACAAAGATAGTGACTTCATGATCCTTTAGAGGGCCCTGGTAATCCCGAATTGCTCTCACAATGCCCTGGAAGGATAAGGAGATGTCAGAGACCCGTGACCAAAAAAAGGCAGCCATGAATCAACAATTTATAACCAGGATAAACAAATATACTAGGATGTATATAACAAAGGCGGCTTCTTATAAGTTTGGCAGACCCCAGCAATGAAGGGTTTTGCGTGTGTAGATTGACTATGCACAGGCAATGCAAAGGCCTGGGACACGTGATCACTTGTAATGCTGACAAGGTGAGTGTGTGGAGGATGCCTCCATGCACTGGGGCGCAAGGCCTCCAATGTCAGCATGTACCTTTCTTCATCTCTTGTCATGTCTGCAGTCATTCTTGTTATCTTACTGCAATGGGAGTGGGGGGACCATGTCAGGGTCCTATGCAAAGGTTCTCAGAGATATCAGGATATAGTCTTCTTAAGTGTCAATGTCCTACAAAAGCTTCTTCAAGTGATTTAGGGGAACAGCCCTTGCAATGGATACCAACCTAGGAAAAACAAGGGCATGGAAAGGTGTGTATCAGCTTTGTCTCTCCAGAAAGAGGGCGGATTTGCTGAGATTTATCACCCAAGGTATTTCTCCTAAGGCTCTACACATATTTCCTGCTCCAGACCTACCCGCCCTCATCAACAGCACTGCCTTTGACTACAGGGTTGCTTAGAAGTTAAACAAAGCCATAGTATTTCACCTGTTTCAGATTTGTCTCTTGAATCAGGAACAGTTACAAAGACTCTTCTTTTAGGCAGGACCGATGAGGCCTAGTCCCCTCTTCTTGAGAGAGCAGAGTTTCAAGGCTGACACTTATTTACTCATGATCCTCAAAACGTATATGGAATTATCAGACGCTGGCACATTCTTAAATAGCCTCACTGAGCATCTGACAGTATGGAATAATAAACAGCCTCCTGAGGAAGCTACTGTTAAGGGGATGGCTGTTGAGACATGCCAGCTCTGTTACTCTTGCCGACTGAGTCACGTTTTCTTATTTTTTAATTTTATTATTTTTTTAATTGTACTTTAGATGAAGGTCTACAGAGCAAAGAGTTTCTCATTAAACAGTTAGTACACATATTGTTTTATGACAATGGTTAACAACCCCATGACATGTCAATGCTGTCCCTTCTCAACCTTGGGTTCCCTATTACCAGCTTCCCTGTCCCCTCCTGCCTTCTAGTCCTTGTCCCTGGGCTGGTATGCCACTTTAGTCTCGTTTTATTTTATGGGCCTGTCTGATCGTTGGCTGAAGGGTGAACCTCAGGAGTGACTTCATTACTGAGCTAAAACGGTGTCTGGGGGCCATACCTTTGGGGTTTCTCCAGTCTCTGTCAGGCCAGGAAGTCTGGTCTTTTTTTGTGAGTTAGAATTTTGCTCTACATTTTTCTCCAGCTCTGTCTGGGACCCTCTGTTGTGATCCCAGTCAGAGCAGTCAGTGGTGGTAGCTGGGCACCATCTAGCTGTACTGGACTCAGTTTGGTGGAGGCCATGGTAGTTGTGGTCCATTAGTCCTTTGGACTAATCTTTTCCTTGTATCTTGTTTTCTTCATTCTCCCTTGCTCCCGAAGGGGTGAGACCAGTGGAGTATGTTAGATGGCTGCTCAAGGCTTTTAAGACCCCAGATGCTACTCACCAAGGTAGAATGTAGAACATTTTCTTTATAAACGGTGTTATGCCAATTGAGCTAGATGTTCCCCTAGACCATGGTCCCCACAGCCCTCTGCCCAGCAATTCAGTCCCTCAGGGGAGTTTGGATGTGTCTATGGAGCTTCCATGACCTTTCCTTGCACAGGTTGTGCTGGCTTCCCCAGTATGGTGACAGTCACATTTTCTGTAAACCTGTGATCCAGGAGCCCCACAGCATCAAAACACTTTCCTCATCCCACCTTTTGGAGAAGGAACTGAGTTGAGAAAAGACAGAGACTAGGAATTGCAGAGAACCAGGGAGTGTTACAACAAGGTGCTGAAGAGAGGGTCAACTGAGTCAATTCTCCAACAACTGTCCTGAAAGGGGGGAACAACAGAAATTCACCTCTGCCCACACTTTCGATGGGAGAATTACAGTCCAGGGAGTGTCAGCTGCTTGTTCAGGGCTTCAGTTCCAGATCTCCTGACTCAGTGTTTTCTGTACTCCCCAAGAGGGGAGCCTGGGCCTCCCTGGACCAGGAACTCACGGGCAGTTGCTCCATGTCAAACCTTGCTGATGAGATCCCTTTCCCACTTCCCCCAAAACCACATCACACACTGCAGCTGATTACCTTGAACGTGGCAGCCACGTTGGTGAAATTTGCGATGCTGCCTCCGATGATGAGGATCTTACCTGAGTTTGGAATAAAAGATGTAAAGAAAGTATTAGAAAGGTAGACCTGAGCATCTTATCAGAAATCTACCTGAGGGAGTTATTAGTTCTCTCTCCCCTAAGTGAGGACCCCCCCAAGTCTTCAGAGGTTTCAGGGCAGAGGCAGGGGGTAAGCAGGATGGTCTGAGGCCCATTCAGCCTTATCTACTCAACTCTCCATTACCTATGCCACTGGGCAGACGGTGAATCCAAACCCACAGAACCTCTCCACCATTCCTAGTTGGCATCTAGAACTCTAGCTGGGTTTCTCGATCCCTCTAACTGGACTCTCTTCCTGCCTCAAGGGAACAGGAATTGATGTGCGGTCTCAAAACGCTGCACAGGTGGCAAAGGGGGGCTGGGAATCGCACCAACCAAAAACACCAAGCCCACTGCTATGGAGTCGATTCCAACTCACAGCGACCCTATGGGACAGGGTAGAACTGTCCCATAGGGTTTCCAAGGAGTGGCTGGTGGATTCGAACTGCCGACCTCTTGGTTAGTGGCCATAGCTCATTGTAGCTCTTAACCACTGTGCCACCAGGGCTCTGGGAATCGCACAGCCCAGGCAGTAAATATGCAAGTGGGTCACTAACAACTGAGTTTACGGCGGTCAAAGTTAAGAGCACGCTGCCTCCTCCCCAACCCTTGCACTTTGACCTTTATGCACACATCTCCCCCTTGCCCTTTCAGAGTCCCCGTCTTCGGAGATGCTGTCACTGCCCATTGTGCAATCAAGGAAGCTGAGGTCCAGTAGTTAAGTGATTAGCCCAAGGCTGCGAAGGACCAGGAGCACAGCCTCAGTGGCTCCTAGTACAAAGCTGTTCCCACTGCACCCTGCTGGGGAGTGGGGGTGTGTATCTCACCATCTGGGTGCTTCTCGCGGGTCATGAGGGACAGGATTGTCTTGGCATAGTCATAAGTCTGCTGCTCGCTGGGGGCACCCGAGTATTCCCCATAGTTCGCCAGCTCGTTGACACCCCCCAGGTCACAGATGGTGTCACTGCCAAGGAGACACCAAAGTCAGTGCTGGCCCCGACTCTCAGGGTAGGGAATGGCAGCCGGTGCCTGAGAGAACATGCAGATCCCCCAAAGCACGGAAGTTAGCCTGTGAAACTGGCCTTGCAGAGCTCCGACCCTCAACACACGCAAGTCACACTAGAAAGCTAACTCTCCATCGGACTCCTCTGGGCAATGCACTCTGCAGCCCTGTGCCACCATGGGGCACCCAACCAGATGAAAACAAACAAACCAGTTGCTGTCCAGTAGATTCAAACTCATGGTGACCCCACGTGTGCAGAGTAGAAGTGTACTCCATAGGGGTTTCAAGGCTGTGACCTTTTGGAAGCAGATTGCTAGGCCTTTCGATTAGTAGTCAAGAGGTTAACTGCGCCACCATGGGGCTCTGGACCAGACAGTGGCAGGTAAAATGCACAGTGAACACCTCTCCAAGACAAAGACAAGAAAAACTGCACAGTCCGGAAGTCCCTGACAGGCTGCCCAACAAAGACGTAAAACCGCAGTGCAGCCAGAGGAAAGAGCCCACCCCACGGAAGGGAATGTGGTGGATTACACATCTAGAAATGAGCCGTCATTCACCGTGCTTTAAGTAAAAAAATGCTATTACAAAGTGTACAGAATATGTATGACCCCGTTATTTCTATAAAGTGAAAATATATCATTATAGGCATTAAAACGCCTTGAAGGACGTCCACGCTCACCGTGGTGACCTGGTCGGGGAAGGGGTGGGGCAAGGTCCATGGAACTGTCACTTTCTAGTTCATCTTATTTGTTGTACCTTTGCGTTGAGCACATATCACTAATTATAAGAATTAAAGAAAACAAAAAAGGTTGCAGAAGCCACTGTGTGCAGGGCTGGCCCTCCACAGAGCTGCTCTGCTGAGATGCCATTGTTCTCTCTTATTTGCTTCACTACTTCCTGCTCCTCTCCAAGGTGAGAAACCAGAGACTCCAGAGGTGAAGCCACTTGGCCCAGGCCACACAGACAACAGGTGGGCCCCAGCATGTGTGGACCCTGGGTGGACCCAGCTGGCATCCCATCACTAGCCCCCCTCCAGTCACCTGTACACGACAGAGGCACCACCCCCGGCCACCATGGTCCAGATCCTCCCCTTAGGGTTCAGCAAGGTCAGCTTCAGGCTCGCCCCACTTTTGGCATCCAGGTCTGCAATGTAGGCTTCCTAGGGACCAGAGAGCAACAGGTGGGCCCGTGAGTGGCCCCTTCACAGATCCCAGGACCCTTACCCTTTCCCTGGAGGCACATGAAGAGGTCAACCACCTTAAGGGAGGAGGAGAGGACTGTGCAGGGCCCACATACCAGGGACAAAACACGATGGTGTAAGTACCACAACCACCCGCAGCCAGTCACCGCCTGGGGACAAACTTCCCAGTGCCTTTCTCTCCTCCCCTCTGCCCAAGTCCTGAGCCTCACGAGGTCACTTCGCTTCCTCCCTGTCCCCCTCGCCCCCGCTTCGAACCCTTGAGAGTACCTCCTCATCACGTCTCTCCTCCCCTCCCCAGGCGCTACCCTTCTCCCAGCCCTGCCACTTCCCTTGGCCTGGGTTACTTCACAGAAGGCCTGGTCCTGCTGGGAGGACTTCTCAGAGGATGGGGCGGGAAGGAGCAATTAAAATTCTCAGCGAGTGGCCAGAGAGAACGCCTTCCCAACAGGATTGGGGTGGGGGATGGTGTGGACTAGGAATTATCAAGCAGCAGCAAATCAAGTTAAGAGCCCAGGGAGGTTGATTGAGAGAGAAGTCTAAAAGGGTTTCTGGCTGGGATTCAGAGGCTTGGTGGACTCCCACCCCCACCCCACTGGGGTTTTAAAATAATTAAATGGTTCTTGTCCTTTCTTTCTTTGCCAAATATACAGCCCATAAGGGGGGCCAAATGCTCATCTGAGATTAGTCACCCTCCCCCAGGCCCCCCTCATTCCCTGTCTCCTCCGTAAACCAGCTTTACCTCTGGATAAGCCTCCCGCCCGAAGGGGGGAGGGAAGTCGATGTCACCCCACTTCACTTTGCAAATGTAGTCAGCTGTGGCATCCACCTTGGCAGCCAAGTCAAGGACATAGACACCATCTTTGGTCACAACTGGAATAGAAGCAGAGGCAATCAGACACTGGCTCCAGACAGAGGCGACCACCCACCCCCAAGTCCTCCTTCACCAGACTTCCCCCAAATGCCACTCCCACGGGATCCTATGCAGGTCTAAAGACTCCTTGAATTCTACAACCAGAATGGCCCTATGGGGATCCGGCCTTCCCACCATTAAAGGAAAAACAATTCTGCACAGCTGATTTCCCCTCCCTGATCTACAGGTGATGTGCTGTGGCAATGTTTAAACATCTTCATAAAATGCCACATTCCTTGCTTCAAATATCTAACCATTCATTCACCCATGGCGCAACCATTAAAGAAAAAGGGCTTTAGATATATGTCACTGTTAGAAGCCTCCCTAGGTGTATGTATCTGGGTTTCCTGGGGCCCAGCTGGGGAAGCTTCAGCATCAGGCGGAATGGGACACCGTGGGGCACACTGGGCTCCCAGCCAGCAGGACTCATTTACTGCCACCTCACTGGACATCTATCTTCCTTTTCCCCCAGGGCCATTTAGCTAATTAAGTTACAACAGAGCCATCTGGTCCGTTAGGGGTGCTGCAACCTCAGCTGGAAACGGATTTGATTTCTTGGCTCCCTGGACTTTGCCCTGAAAAGCTATGGCTAGTGTGAGCCTGCACCATTCTCCCCCCACACCAGGGCCTGCCTCCTGCACAGCCTGAGCGGGCTTAAACCAAGCTCTTCCCACTGTGGACCAGCTCCCAGCAGGCATCCTGTGCCTGGAGAGGGAGAAGGGAGGGCTCCCAGGGCACCAAGAGGAAAGAAGGGTCTGAAGGGGTACACCAGTGCAGAGGCAGCCCAACTCCCTCATCTGGTCGGACAGCCTAACCCATTGGCAGGAACAGCAAAGGAGCACATAGTCAGATCAAAACCAGAACCTCTCCATCACAGAGCAATTCAAGATCAAAGAAAGAAATTGGAATAGGTAAAAAAGAGGAATAATTGCTGTCTTCTGAGAGCTCAGAAATGGAAG
>NW_004444230.1:973233-1003153 GCF_000243295.1 Trichechus manatus latirostris | reverse complement strand
CACACACACACACACACACACACACACACACGTACGTCTGACCAGTATCAAGCCCATGGAGTCTAATTCTCACACACACCTCTCTGACCAGTATCAAGCCCATAGGGTCTAATTCTCAGAAGGTCAAGGCCAGAGGTACTAGAGCCACTGGTTATAACTGACCCTTGTCCCATCCCTCCTCCAACAGAGCCAGTTACCAAGGGGGTTGATCTCGAGGTAGGTGAAGTACAAGTCCTCATAGAAATTGAAGAGGCCAGAGATAAAGCTGGCCAGAATTCTAGAAGGGAGAGAAAGGGAGGGAGGGAGAGAGAACAGTCCATCCATCAGGGAGCGGCTCAGCAGCACAGCACCTGCCCCCTGCACCCACAGTCATCTCACTGCCACTGACAGCTCCACTTCCTTCCGGACACTGCCTCCCTCCCCCCACCTTCACTTGCTTTCCTCTGCAAACCCTGCTCCCTGGACGTCATCGTTCTTAGCCACTGAGGTGGAAAGGAGCTCTCAGCAGAGCTGGAGCAGGAGGCTCCAGACGGACAGGGGCAAGAGGTGAGGGTGGCTGACAGCATGTTTCAGTCTGATTCGGAGCCAGCCTCCCCTCCGCCCCAGCTCTCCTCCTTTGGACAGGGATGGGTTGCGCCTGCTGCCCACGGCCCTTCTCACGCAGAACACCCAGACAGGGAAGACCACTCCACTTTCTCCAGTCTGTGCCCAGCACCTCGTTCACCTTCCCCACTCCCCAGTGCCACCTCCCTGCTGTCCCTCTACTCAACTCTTTTTTGTCCTCAGGGGCGTGCACCAACAGGTGCTTCTTGAAGTCCTCAGGATCCAGCTTCTCGTCCACGCCAACAAGCAGTTTCTGGGCTTTGGTGTCCACATCGCCCACATCCACACCTCCCTCGTGGTGGAACAGGATGTAGTCCCCATCTCGGGTGGCATAGATGCAGACATAGAACTCCTCCGCCTTGCGAGTGAAGAGAGCATTACGTGGTGAGGGGCACTGAACTGGGGGAGATGGGGCTGCCTGACACCAGGAGAGGAGCCTACCCCTGTGGTCTCATCTCTAAACCCAGTAGGAAACATTCACCCAGGGGAGACTTGTTCAGCATCTTCCCTTTGGGGACAAGGAGAAGAAGGGCCACTACCCCATGGGCTGAGACTCCAGAGTGTGACCTCACACGAAGGAGGGGTCCTGACTTTAGGTCCTTCTCATTCTGGCACTGGGTAAGTCCCCTCTGTTACCGGCGCTAATTCCTCCCTGCTACAAACTAAGCCCTTTCCTTCATCTCTGAACTCTCTGCTCCGTAGCACCCTCAGGCCCTCCATGCAGCTTCAGAGACCTGGGTCCCTTTGACTGGATTTTTCCTTTCATCATTTTCAGGTCAACAGACACAAAGCTCCAGGCAGGAGACCAAGCTTGGAGCCACCCCACACATACCTGACTGTGAGGGACGAAGGGTTCAATCAGGAAGTTCTTGAGGAAGCCTTTGGCCTTGCCGACCTACAGAGAGATCAAGGGAGCTGAGGCCGAGAGACAGCACGTCTTACTGCTCAGGGCAGAAGGAGGGATCAACCTCTGTCCCTCTACCCGCCCTCCCATCAGAGGTAGGGCCCAGGCACTACCATAACACCTGGCAAAGACAGATTCTCCCAGAAAGCAGGGCAGTGGGGTCACAGGCCCCTAAGCTCGCGGACTTTGTCTTTGTGCCCTGCCTTTGTGCCCGCCACACTCCAACACATACTGATCTTGCATGTTCTTTTCTGCCTCTTCTGGAGGGTAACATATGAGCTGTAACGTTGCCCCCTCCCCAAAAGTATAGAGATCAGGAGTCATCTCCCCTTTCCTAGTACATAAACTAAAGCGCTCAGACAGGCCAAGGCTACCCTGAGCTCTGGCAGGGAGACCACTGGACTTAGAACTTGGGGAGGCAACCATTCTGCTTTGTCTGCTTTGCATGGGGGGGAAGTGACCCAGCCCGAGGCATGGGGCATGGTGGGGAGGAGGAGAGGAGAGGCAGAGCTTGATGAGGAAGATTATTCCATCCAGGCTTTCCTGGCTGAGGACAACAGGCCTGCAGAGCTAATCAGTTTGAGTGGGTCCCTGGCGGCAGCTGAGGTGAGACAGCCCTCATCCCAATACACCCAAACCCCCCCGCCCAGCCTGTGCGTCACTGCTGAGTCAGAGACCAGACAGTGATCCATCAGAGGTAACGAGCTGCTCCTGCCGACCTGACACTGCTGCTAGTTCAGACGTCCCCGACACCCCCTCCCAACAGCCTGCTGGGGGAAGGGAGAAGGATGACTTCCCTGGGGACATTGCTCAGCCTCACAACCCAGCTTTCCTCTCCCCAAAGGCCTGGGAGCTTGAAGGTCAGGATCCTTCTGCCCCCAGACTCACGTGCAACTTCAAGGATCCTTCTCTACCCACCAGGGCTCAGAAACAAGGAAATTAACATTAGGGGCTTGTTATAGATTGAACTATGTCCCCCCCTAAAAAATATGTGTTGGAATTCTAACCCCTATACTTTTGGGTAGGAGTCCTTGGTTAAGTGCTCAACTATAAGCCCACTACAGCTCAACTACAAACCCACACAGAGCACCTCAGAAGACAGGCCTGGCGATCTGCTTCCAAAAGGTCACAGCCTTGAAAACCCTATGGAGCATTTCTACTCTGTACACGTGGGGTCGTCATGAGTGGGAATCAACTCAACGGCAACTAAGGACAACAACAACACTCCTTTGGGTACAATCTAATCTAACATAATGCAATCGCCTTCCATAATGTAACGTAATGTAATCAATCAGTTGAGGTCATAGCAGTGTAGGGTGGATCCTAAATCTAATCACTTCTGAGTTATATAAAGAACAGCATAGATGCAGAGCAAGCAGGCACACTGGAGATGACAGATGCCATGTGAGGTCCGCCAAGAAACCAAGGAACACCTGGGGCTCTCAACACTGCTAGACCCTAATTTGGACTTTTAGCCTCCAGAACTGTGAGAAAATATGTGTGTTCTTTAACGCCACCCACTTGTGGCATTTGTGTTGGAGTAGCACTAGGTAACTAAGACAGGGCTGCCTTGGGGAAGCCCGTTTAGGGAGGATGATGTCCCCATTGCCACCTTTATCCCTACTTCCAAGGTAGCCAAGGGAGAGCACAGCACCAGTCCCTACAGAACCATGTGTGCAAAGCCAGGTATGAATGGAACATCCTCCCCAAGCTAAGCCAAGGCCCAGCCACCTGCCCTGCCCCCAGTTCTGGAGCTCCCTCTGGGGTGAGGAGAAGGAGAAGAAATGCAATTTTATTTCCAAGCAGCTCTCAGCCTTCTTAAACCAGGTTTCACTTTAGCGCTCTCATTTACATAGTTGAAATTAATCACCAAGCTGGGAGAAGCCAAGAGCTGAATTTATTCTTCAGCATTATTAACTGTCTCATCCTAGGTTCTTGGCTCAATAACGTCTCTCTGCCTAAACAATGCTGTATCTCCCTTTCTCATCTTTTTTTACCTACTCTCTTAAGTATGCATATCATCATAAGCCACCAAAACCCTTTTTGGAAATTGGAGATAAAGCAGTGCCCAGAGTGACCAGAAAGGGCTCAGAGTTGAATCTCCAAGATCATTAAAGCAGCAGATCATTTCAACCTGGCTCTCCAACTGTATTAGGGTTACTTTTGCAGCACATCTTGCCCAAGTCGACAACAAAGGGAATTTGGATTTCCTAATGGGGCAGTTGGGAATAAATACCAAGACTGGCCCTGCTGCCCAAGGCCACTTGGGTGGGTCAGCTCTATAGGACTTCTACCTTTCCCAGGTTGCAATCTGACTGGTTTGTGGGGGTGATACACAGGGTTGCTGATCTGGAAGCGACCATGTTTTCTTCTGTTACTACGGCAGGTCAACCCCAACCCTCTACCCAGACTCACCATGGTCTCCTGTCCCAGCCGTGGCTTCAGCCAGGATTTGACCCCATCCAGAGTCAGGTTGACCCCGACTAGGCCCAGCTTTCCACGCCGTTTGATCAGCTGGTCTGGCTTGACCACCAAGCTCTGGAAGAGGGGGAAAAGGGATTTGTATTTACACCAGGAAAGGAGAGGGCAGAGTAAGAGGTAGTAGTTTAGGCACCTAAAGCATCTAGGACAGCCTGGTGGTTTCCAAGCCACCCTGCTTCCAAAGCCAAACTTCCCTTACCTATCCCAGCCCACATCTTTGACTCCTAGTAATCTAGAGCCATCTATGCCCAGGATGGAGCCTGGCACAGTAGGTGCTCAGTGAATACCTGCTGAATAAATTAGTAACTCCCTAACTCTTCCTACATGGTATATTAGCTTCTTCACTGAATTATAAATGCATCAGAATACAGACGCTGGCCTACTCTCCAAAAAGGCAGAACAAAGAGACAGAGCCTGGGGATTACAAACGACCTTAGTGGTCATCTAATCAACCTCCTCTGTGCTTGAATCCTGTCCAACAAGCAGCCATGGTTCATATGCCTCTGGGGCCAGGAAATCCACTACTTCCCCGAGACAGCCCCGTTTGTACTTGGGCTGCCTCATAGTGGGTGGGAACCCACATCCCTGAAACCACTACCAGCCACCATCAGTTCTAGCCCTGCTTTGGCCAGGCCAAAGAAGTCAACGGCTTCCCAACAATGGCCCTGCAGGGGTCTGATGATGGGAGCCTCTACTCCAGGCAGACCCCACAGAGGTCTTCACAGAGTACAAAGTCACCCTTCCTGATCACCCTGACACATCCCTGATATGCTGGGCAGGGGATGTTCCTACTTTTTATTGACCATCCATCAAATGCAGCACGGCATTAAGTACTTCCCAGACATTACTGTTAATCCTCACAGCTCACAGGGTGAGTGCTATCCCCACTTGACAGATGGGGAAATCAAAAACAAGCGAGGTGGAATGACATGTCCCAGGTCACATGGTTAATACACAGAAAGCTGAGATTTAGGCTCCAGTGTGTCCTGTTCCAAGCCTGTACTCTGTACACAATGCCATGGTTCCTCAACAGGCAGGGTCTGGAGCTGAACACACAACCCTGCTTGGTCCACTGCCTGCTGCCCACTGATGCAGGCAGTCCATGATCATGTAACCTGTTTAGACACCTCCAACAAACCCAGCACTTTCTCAGCCCCAAACCTGGTCCTAGAAGAAGGGTCCACAATGAAGGTGGGGCTCACCTGGCTGAGCAGCCAGGGGTGGTCCTGCAGCAGGCGGGCCCAGTCTGTGTCAGGGGTGACCCGGGCATACTTGAACCGGTTCTGGATGGCCGAGGTGGTGCAGATGTACTTGTAAAGGAGTTCTTTGCCTGTTTGCTCTGAAATCGCCTTGGCCGACATGGCTGCAGAGGGATCTGCTCCACCTGCTGGGATGAGAAGAGCTAGTCAGAAGGCGGCAGGAAAGTGGAGGCGTCATTTTGCCCAGCAGGGCAGACCCACTCCCAGGTGCCCCCCAATGATAAAACCAGATCTCAGCACTTCTCAAGGGGAAAGAAAAGGGAAGCCCCAGCAGGAAGGACAGGAGGGAGATCTCAAATAGCACTTTCACCAGCACAGAGGGATACAGAGATGATGGGTGGAGATGGTGGAGAGATGGCAGAGAAAAACAAAGGTGGCATTTTCCCTGGGACTCTTGGCCTCAACCCTGCCTCTACTCCCTCTAGGCAAACTAGCTCACTTAGGACCACATTCGTCCTGGAGCAGAAGGCAGCTGCACGGGAGACCAGGAATACTACTGCTGTGATCCCAAATCCAAGTGCTGGACCCAAAAAGACACTGACACATACCCTTCAGTTCTCTGACCTGTGGGGAGCACAGCTGGAATTGCACAATGCTGGCCTTACTCCCTCTGCATCTCCCCCCCCACCCCCCCACCAGACAATGACACACTCCACCAGGCCAAGGGCCAGGCCAGTAAGTTTACTTAGCCTCAAGCCAAAGCAAGCCCCCAGGCCCTGGTGAGGTAGGGAGAAGGAAAGGGGAAGAATCATCTCAAAGCTCATTTCTGCCAGGATGCTAGACTCCCAACCCGGAATATAGAGCAGACACAGGGCGGGGACACTGGGACCTCCAGCACATCCCACCCGCCTGCTGAGTCATCCAGCTGTCAATTTAGAGCAAAACCCACTAAGCAAAACAGAGGCCTTTCTGGGGCTCACCCTGTACTGGTCATTTGTAACTGAGCCAGAACTAGGGGAGGAGGCAGAACCCATCCTTGATCATATGTATGCAGAAACTTGTCTGTATATATGTGTGTGAGCTAATGTATATAAAAGTCCTGCGAAGCACATGCAAATTCATAACCCCATTTCTAAGATGAGGAACAGAAGCTCAGAGAGCATAAGATAATTTTCCCAAGAAGCCCAACTAAGAAGCAGAGGACCCAGGACTTAAACCCAAACCCTCTTACTCTTCGTCCCCAGAGAGAAAAGGCCCTCTATCTAAGAACCAGGCCCAAGTACTCCCTCCACCTCAGAGAAGGGCCTTTGATGACAATTTCTTCACCTTCCTTCCCCACCACCTTGCCCTAATACACCCATCCTCCCATAAGGTAACCTCAGGAGCAAGCTGGGGCAACAAGAGAGAGAGGACTGATGGGAAGCGAAACCAAGTCATTCATGCCAAAAGTTTGGTCGGATCAGGAAAGATCAGAATTGAAGCTATTGAATTCGCTCGGGGGAAAAAAATGCCAAGTGCTAAGAAAGGCTGGTGGAGATACTGGAGATAAGGAGCAGGCTGGGGCTGGTTTACACACAGAAGAAGGTGGGTCTCCATTCCCAGTTCAGGCAAGGTCCATGTTCAAGGGCCACTTTGTACTGCCCCCTGCCCAGTTGGCCAGGCTGGGCTTCACATTCTAATCCTGGCTTGATGGCTCCCTCAGCCTCTCAGCTAGTCTCCAGCTCAGCACAATGGGCACATTCAGCCCACTGTCTGGCCCAAAGTAGGGGAGCTGGGAAGGGGCTCAGAGGGGCCATTCCCTTTTCTGGCCTTCCCCTGGGATGACTTCCGGCTCCTTCTCAACATGAATTTCCAAAGGAGACGCCCCAGCCAATCCCGGTGCCCCACAGTCCTCTACCCCACCCACCCACTCCAGTTCCATTTCCCAACCTTCTTGACTCAGACCAGAAAAACTGGTCCTGAAATCAGACGGACACGCATCCCCCCTCCCAAACAGAGTGCAGCCCAGGGCAGGAGAGGAGGGGGCAGCCGCTGACTATCCTTAGCAGTGCAGACACTTCCAGCACACGTGATCACAAACTCCAGGAGAATGGAAGCCCCTCAGCTGAGCCTCCCCAGAAGAGAGAAGTCTGCCACTCCCAACCTGGCTCCTCCCAAAACAGACACAAGACCCAGCTTTGGAAAAGACAAAGGAGACAAGGGACCCTCTGCAGCTGAGGAAAAAAAAAAAATCACAATTTTCTTAAGCCCCAGATGAAATCTCAGATCCAAAAGCCCACCTCCTGGGAAGGGGGTGGGGGAGAAGATATAACAGGGAAATGCTACAGGATAGACAAAAAGATCTGCCAGTTTACCAAAGCAACAGATTTGCCACCAGTGCACTTTGGCTTAAGCCCTCTCCAGGTAGAGACAAAGAATTTAAGTGACAGAATAAAAAAGGGGGACAGAGAACTGGCCACTGCATATTCACCAAGCAGGGCGAGAAGGAACTGGCTTACAAATCCAGAGAACAGGCTGGGTGGAGATAAACTGCAACTTAATCGTTCAGAGGGGTCTGGAAATCTCTCTAGGACAATGGCCTCAGACTCTTCTGAGCATATGAAGAAAGGTATGGTCCAGAAAAATACACACATACCCACTCGTGCATACAATTTCAAGGTGTTCACCCATGACCATGATCTGATGCCCCACAGACCATCAGTTAAGAATATCTGCTCTAGTGACAGCAGGACCCAAGTTAAAGTGTACACAGCCTAGGTTTGGGGAGCGACCAAAGTCTTAGGCTGCCTCCCCAGGAGCTGAACGTGCTGTAAAGCCAGTAATAGATGGCTTCAGGACAAAGCTAAGACACTGAGGGGTCCACTTTTGGACCCCAGGAACTGTTACCTGGTAACAGATAAATTTCCAGACCATTCAGGGGAAACCATGCCAAGGAAACCCAAACACACACACACACACACACACACACACACACACAGACACACACACAGACACACACACACACACACACACACACACACAAAACACAACCACCAGACCACCACACCAACCACACAAAAAAAAAAAAAAACTCTCTCTCTCTCTCTCTCAGGGAGAGAGACCTTATGAGCTGAATGGGGTCTTTTCTGCAGACAGGGTGAGTGACCCAGGACTGCGTTCACCCACAGCAACCACAGGGAGCAGAAGCAGCCCACAGGGAAGGCTGAATGAAAGGAACCTGTTGGCCAGGAAGGCACCCCTGGGACAGTCAGTGGAGAGGATGTACTAGGGATGCTACTTAGGGTCTCTTTCTGGGAGGATCAAAAATTATTTTAAGATTAGTGTCTGAGGCTCTTCCCATCACTGCCCCCGTGGAAATTACCCTCTCAGAGCAGCTGGGGTCTACCAGCTGTCTCCGACCCAACATTTCAGAAATCCAAGGAGATGAGCAGGCTGGAACAGAGCAAAGTTAAAGGGTGGGAGGAAGGATGGGCTGGCTGAGACCAAACTGGCCTATGCACTCCTCCCCACCACCTTCCCCAAAAACCTCTTCCCAGGCCGACTCCAGGGACTACCTAATGGCAGAACTCCTTAAAACTGCACGGTGTCTGCCAAGGTTGGAGAGGGCAGCAGGCGCAGGGACTGGCCCTCTGCCAGGTCCCACAGGAGGGCGGCGGTAGCATCCTCCGGCCCCTTGAGGACCTTGCCTGGGCCAGGCTCGGCGTCAGCGCCAGGGTGGAGAGACAGGCACCCAGGCCATCTGTCGCTTAGAGGCTGGGCCACACGGCACCTCCAGCGCGAGGACGGTCCTTCTTGAGCTGCCGTTCCATAGCCAAGTCCTCGCTGCGAGGCAAGGCATCGGGCACCCTGAGGAAGCCGGCCCCGCGTGGCCCGCCCCGCCGGCGCACCCGGCTTGCTCCCTCCACTTCGGCGTGGAGCTCAACTGATCCTCCACAGAACTAAAGGAAGGGCCTGCCCGGCTGGTGAGTGGTCGGAAGGGGCGAGTCACTACTGCTTTTTCTACTTCCCGTCCCTGGCATGCGGTGGGGAGACCCGGATGGGCAAAAGTGGCCCGATAAAGACCGAGGAAGCACAGTAACTACCCATGGGTGGCGGGGAGCGGCTCCAGGACTGGGTAAACGCAGTTTGGCGGAGGTAAGAGAAGCAAGGACGGCAGCAAGCCTTGTGCAAACTCCCAGGAACTGGAATCTGGGGGAGTGAGGGGTGGTCGACACACCGCACAGGCCGGGACCCCGGGCGATAACCCCCCAAAACTTCCAAGCTGATGCAGGGAGGGCGCGTGAGTACCCAGCCAGCGTCGGGAAGGCGGTTCCGGGTTTGGGGAGGGAAGCAGGAAGCTCCCGGGCTGGTGGGGGTCCCTCTTGCGAAAACAGCCGCTCGCCACTCACCTCTCTGCGGAAACTCTGTGCGCGGCGCTCCTCCACAAGGGCCCACTCAACACCCACTATCTAGAGCACTCCAACCTCCGGCAGCCGCCCGGAATCCTGCTTTTGTCCCGGCCCAGGCGGGCTTCTCCCCGCCCCCATCGGCTCACGAAGGGAGAGGCCCGGCGATTGGTCACACGTGTCCTCTAGCCTGAGCGCTAGAGCTCCTCCCAATTCGCTGCCCGGTCTGGCCCCGCCCCCGGGGGCGGGCCCCAGGGCCTGCTGGGACTTATAGTCCCACTGGCCCGTCCGTCCCAGACTGCTGGCGGGCACCGCCTCTCGCGATCCGCTGGGCCGGGGCGGGGCCAGGGGTGGGCTCTCGGGTGAGGAGATGGGCCGGGCTGCGCTGGGAGGAGAACGTAGGGGCTGGGGGCCGTGGCCTGATCGCTTAGGGGCTGGGCCGATCTCCACTATGATGACAGTAGGTTGGGGGGTGTTGTTGGCCAAACTGGCTGCGGCGCAGCTTTCGGGACCGGAGTCCCTTCCTTCCTCCCCATGGGAGAAAATGACGTGCGCATCCTCGCCGCCTGAAATCAGCCACACCAAACCCAGTTACTTAAACCCGTTGCGGTCGAGTCGATTACAACTCATAGCGACCCAATAGGACAGAGTAGAGCTGCCCCATAAGATTTCCAAGGAGCGGCTGATGGATTCGAACTGCTGACCTTTTGGTTAGCAACCAAACTCTTAACCACTGAGCACTCAGTTACTTAGACCTGCTTTTTATAAGCGGCCGTGGCAGACGAAGCATTTCCCATTTGGGCATGCCGCCTTTGTCCTCCCCGGACCCTCCCCACGGAGCTGGTTGGGCGAGGCTGAGAGCCGCAGCTAACAGATGAGACCTGCCGATGTGGAATGAGGCGGAGGCCGGGGTGAACAGGTGGGGCTAGGAGAATACCGGTCACTCCGCCTTCCGGCCCAATCACCTTCTCACCCCTGCGCGGACCGGGGCGGAGCTGAGAATCCAACCGGAGATTCTAGCAGCAGGCTAGGGTCCTCTTGTGGTCATCTCTGCCAGTCTCCTGCCTCCAACCCAACCCCAGACTTAGACACTGGAATGAAGGAACTGCCACCTCCCCTCTCTTCATTACCTGTGTAGGTCGTATTTTCCAAACCAAAATCTGGGACACGCAGTCTGACAGGTGGTGGTGAACTTGTGGGGCAGAATATTTGAAATCAGTCCTGGAAATCCAGGACATATGGTTGTTGCGGTTCTGACATTCTGGAGCTTCCCCACCTCCACCACCTCCACCCCACTCTTGTAAGTCTCCCAGCTGGGGCTGCCCCTGACTTTAACCGCTGTCTAGCTCCAGAGAGGAGGCCAGAATCATTGGCTGACCAGCGCAGGTGAGGGGGTCAGCCCAGTGTGCAGGGAATCGACATGTCTGTGCCCCTCCCAAGCACCCCAGGTCATACTCACACTGCAGCAAAGTTACAACACTCTTGTGGACAAAAACTTCCCCAAGTGACCCACATCCCCCCACCCAGCTGCAGCCAGAAGTAGGGCGGCTGAACTGGCTGCTCATACTAGAACTGAAGGATCACTGATGATGTCCTTTTCTGGTCCCTTCCCTTCTTGCATCCTTTTGAAATAGCAACTCCTTACAGCCTCTCTCTCTTGGTCCTAAAATGGGGGAGAGACACTAGAGAGTCTTCCACCCCTAAGCGGATGGGGCTCCCCCCCTGGCAAGAACCTCCCCAAATAGCACAAGTCTTTGGATGGTTTGCCTCTTCCTAGGTAAAGAAAATATCTTCTGTGATGATACCCCATTTCTGGTCTTGAGGGGCAGCAACTCAGGAGCTTCTTGGGCTAATGAGAAGATTGGACTGTAGTCAGGAGGGATGAACTGTGCGGCAATTATCCCTCTGGTTAGAAAGATGCCTGGGGAAAAGGCATCCGATAACAAACTCTTCGTATGTCAATTTGGCAATACCTATGGATCAAAAGGAAACCCTGGTGGCATAGTGGTTAAGTGTTCGGCTGCTAACCAAAAGGCTGGCAGTTCAAATCCACCAGGCGCTCCTTGGAAACTCTACGGGGCAGTTCTACTCTGTCCTATAGGGTCACTGTGAGTTAAAATCAACTCAACGGCAGTGGGTTTGGTTTTTGGTTATTGATCAAAATATAAAATGCATATGCCTGTTGACCCAGCAATTTCATTTCTAACAATTTATTCTTCAAATATACTTGCATATGTGCATGAAGGTAGGAGTTTGTGCCTGTTTTCTTCATTGTTGTATGCCCAGCACTTTGAATAGGGCCTGGTACATAGTAAGTGCTCAGTAAATATTTGCTGAGCTACAAATACCACCCTCTAGGTGTTGCTGGAGTCCCTGGGTGGTACAAATGGTTAATGTGATAGGCTGCTAACTGAAGGAAAGTTGGAGGTTTGAGTCCACCCAGAGGTGCCTTGGAAGAAAGGCCTGGTGATCTACTTCCAAAAAATCAGCCATTGAAAACCCTGTGGAGTACAGTTCTACTCTGACACACGTGGGGTCATGATAAGTCAGAATGGACTACTCCATGGCAACTGGCTAGCTGTTGCTGGGCCCAAGTTTAACTAGTTCTGGGCAGGGACAGCAGGAAAGTGACTATCCAGGGAGTGAGGGAAGAGAGGTTCTGACCAGAGGGTCCAAAAGCCAACCACTACAGTTCTCCAGTTCCCTCAGGGGTCCCCTTCCAGACCCCTACCCTAAACCCCCAGGCTTCCCAGGGAAGACTCTCAATTCCCTACCATACCCACACAGAAAATGCTGTCCCAACTTGCTCACTCTGAGCTCCATCTTCTCATTTTTCTGTTCTCTGAATTAAAAGCTCTAAGCCCTTTTGCTCTTCCCATTTGAATCACTTCCTGCCTCTTCTAGATTGGGCTGGTGGACATGCCCAGGCTTTGAGTATTCCACCTCAGTTCCAGAAGGCTTAGTCTGGCTAATGACTCACTCCTAGATTTTAATGGATTTTAGCTAAAATTTATTGAGTATCTACTATGCGAAAGACATGGGTGCTAGCATGTAATCCTCACAGCAACCACTTGAGGTAAGTGCTATCATCATTTTGCGGATGAGCAACTAAAGACCCTCTGACTTCAGGTCCCTTGCCTTGTCCACTACAGCTTGCTGCAGGTGAGGAGGAGGAAAAGAAAATCAGAAGGGGTGGGTCTCCTTCATGTGACTATGAGCTCCCCAAGGCCCAAAAATGTGCCTTGTTCATTTTGGCCTCCCCAGTACCTAGCCTGGGGCTAGGCACCTATTAGGCACTCAATGTACATGTGTCTAGATGAGTGCCAAAAGAAATAGTAGGGGATGGGGAGGGTGAGGAGGGGAGAGATGCAGTCAAGGGGAGGGTCTACCTGGATATCTAGTTCTAAAATCACCTTTCTCCCTGTGACAGCCGGAGACAGGGGTCCGTCCTGGCACGATACTGGGTAGTCCACTGTCTTAGTTATCTAGTGCTGCTGTAACAGAAATACGACAAGTGTATGGCTTTAACAAACAGAAGTGTATTCTCTCACAGTTTAGGAGGCTAGAAGTTCAAATCCAGGGTGGCAGCTCCAGGGAAAGTTTTTCTGTCTCTGTTGGTTCTGGGAGAAAGTCCTTGTCATCAATCTTCCCCTGGTCTAGGATCTTCTCAGCACAGGGACCTCCAAGTCCAAAGGACATGCTCTGCTTCTAGCATTTCTTTCTCGGTGGCATGAGGCCCCTCTTCTTTCTGCTCCTCTCTGCTCCATTCTCTCTTTTATATCTCAAAAAAGATTGACCCAAGATACAACCTAATTGTAGAGTGTGTCCTGTCTCATTAACATCGTACAGGTTAGGATTTACAACACACAGGGAAATTACATCAGATCACAAAATGGAAGACAACCACACAATACTGGGAATCATGGCCTAGCCAAGTTGACACACATTTTTGGGGGGACACAATTCAAGCCATAACATCCACCCTGTGAAGAATCAAGGAGGTTCTAACTCCTGTACCGCTCAATTTTGCCCAATGCTGTCAGCCTCTGATTGGAGCCAAGGACCCGAGTGTCCTGTGGAGGCTCCCTAGAGAGCTGTGGCCAAAGCCCCTCCCTCTCTCCAGCCTACAGAGGCTGCCTGCCCCAACGGAATGCAGGAAGGCTGGCCCGTTTTTTGCTCCCTGAGCAACAGTAATGCCTCTAGGGAGGCAGCTGCTGAGCTCAGGGAATAAAGATTCTCCAGCCAGGCTAACCAGCTCCCAGCAGCCCCTTCCCAGAGTCACCTCCCATTCTACTCTCACCCTCTCTTAAATACAGCTTCTGCCTCCTTTCCAAGGGTCCCTGCTGACGCAGTGGTTGAGTGCTCACCTGGTAACCAAAAGGCATGGGAGAAAGATATGGCAGTCTGCTTCCATAAAGATTAAAGCTTTGGAAACCCTATGGGACAGTTCTACTCTGTCTTGTAGGGTCACTATGAGTCGGAATCGACTCAACGGCAATGGGTTTGGTTTGGTTTTTTTGGCCTCCTTTCCACCAGGTGCGTGCCTGTCCCTCTTTTTTTAGGAAGGCTTCCCAGAGGAGGCGAGCTGACAACTTCCTGTCCGGACAGAACTTGCCCTGCTCCTCCCCCACACAAATTGCTTACCGTTGACTTTTGTATGACAGGTTTAACTTTATCTCTGAATGGTTATTGTTTTTTGCCTCTTGTCTCTCTTTGCCGAGTTCTGTGTTTGGAAGTTCTCCCAAGGGCAGGGAGGAGCAGAGATGGTGGATAAATAAGTGTTACCAGATTCCAAAGTCCTTACCCTGACACCAATCTTCAACTTTAGGACTGTACCTTACCCAAAGATGTTTGCAAGCTGCATCCCAAAACACAGTTTGTGTTCACCTCTCTCTTTTGTAACTTTCTGTTAAGGATGCTCAGCCCCCTGTGCTGCTTATTCAGGGCTCCTTGATCACAGATTCAGAGAATGTCAGAACCAAGAGACCTCAGAAATCACCTAATTAACCCCATTATCTTACAAGGGAAACTGAGGCCCAAAGAGGTGACCTTATTGCAGATGGGACAATACATTGACACAAGCACTTTGGGAAACAGTTTGGCATTATTTAGTAAAGTCACATACACTAAGAACCTGCAGTCGCACACCTAGGTCTATACTCTGAAGAATCTCATATGTATACGTGCCAGGAGACATATGTGAGATTGTCCTAACAGCACTGTTTGATGTGGCCACACACTGGAAGGAGCCCAGATGTCGCTCAACAGTAGATGGATGGATGGACTGTGGTACATTCATATGATGGAAAACTTGACAGCAGGGAGAAATGAACTGCTGCTATACGCAACAACACAGATGAATCCCAAAAATATAATGTTGAGTAAAAAGAAAAGTGAAATGTAAAAGAACAAATAGAGTATGATTTAATTTATTCAGAGCTAGAACAAGCAAAACTAAATGAAGATGGATACATAGGTGGGAAAATTGCAAAAAAGAGTGTCTCAGTTATCTAGTGTTGCTGTAACAGAAATACCACAAGTGAATGGCTTTAACAAATGGAAATTTATTCTCTCACAGTTTAGGAGGATAGAAATCTGAATTCAGGGCACTGGCTCCAGGGGAAGACTTTCTCTCTCTGTTGGCTCTGGGGGAAGGTCCCTGACATCAATCTTCCCCTGGTCTAGGAGCTTCTCAGCACAGGGATCCCAGGTCCAAAGGACACGTTCCACTTCAGGCGCTTCTTTCTTGGTATGAGGTCCCTTTCCTCTCTGCTCACTTCTCTCTTTTATATCTCAAAAGAGATTGACTCAAGATATAATGGAAACCTGTAGATTGAGTCCTGCCTCATTAACATAACTGCCTGTAAATCTGCCTCATTAACAAGCACATCAGATCACAAAATGGAGGACAATCACACAATACTGAGAATCATGGCCTAGCTAAGTTGACACACATTTTTGGGGGACACAATTCAATCCATAACAAAGAACAAGGAAATGATTATCACCAAAGAGCAGACAGCGGTTCTTTCATTCCATACATACTTACAGCGTATGCACAATATGCCAGGCACTATTCTGGGCATTGGGGAAAAAACAGTGTAACAAGCAGAGATGGTCACCCTCATGTAGCTTACATTCTATCAGGGGAAACAGGCAATAAACAATCCATAAAATAAAAAAAGTACAGAGTATGTCAGAAAGTGGTAAGTGTTATGAAAAAAAGAAAAAGAAAAAACAGACTAGAGTAAGGGGATCAGGAATACCTGGGTCAGAGGTCGAGAGCAAGCAGGTTGCAGTAGTAAGCAGGGTGGTCAGGATGACCCTCATTGCAAAGAAGGGATTTGAGCAAATACTTGATGGAAGGGAGAGAGTCAATTAAGTGGCTGTAGGGAGGAAAGAGGAGAGAGAATTCCAGGCCACGGAAGCAGCCAGAGCAAAGGCCCTGAGGAAGGAATGTGTCTGGTGTGTTCTTGTTCAAGGAACAGCATACCAGGAGGCCAGGTGAGGAGAATAGCTTTTATTCTGAGTGAAATGGGGAACCACTGCAGGCTTTCAAAACAGTGGAGTGTCATGATGTGGCTTGCATTTTCAAAGGAGTATTTTGACTGCTGTGTTGAGAGGGAAGGGGCTAGGGTAGAACAAGGAGACCTAGTTAGAAGGATGTTGCAGTAATCCAGGTGAGAGATGATGGGGGCTCAGACCAAGACAGTAAGGGTGACGGTGGTGGTTAGCTGGTGATGGGGTGACAGTGCAGGGATAGGGTTGTGATTGGGGACAGCCCTTACAAGGGGTTCTGGGATGTTGGCAATATAATGTTTCTTGTGTGTGGTGATTACATGGGTGTTCATTTTATAATTATTTTTTAAACCATAAGTTCTATTTCACAATAAAATAAAGAGGTAACACGAGGAACTCACCTACCTGATGGCTGAGACAGGCTGGAATCCAGTTGTGGCGCTCTTTACCCTACTAACTCAATCTAAACATGGGTCCCAGCCCAGCTCATCTATATCCTGGTTGCTGTGGCCTGGGGCAAATCCTCTCAGCCTCTTGTTTCATCTGTGAAACCAGGAAAATACTGTCTGGCTCCCTCCCTCCTAGAGAGTTATAAAGATCACAAAGTGCTTTGCAAACTGCCAAAAAAAAAACTATACAAATACTATTGTTGCTATTTTATGAAGTTCTTTTTTTTACAGTTTTATTTAGGTATAATTGGCATACAGTACCAAAAACCAAACCAAACCCATTGCCTTCAAGTCAATTCTGACTCATGACAACCCCAAGTGTGTCAGAGTAGAATTGTAAACTGCACATATTTAAAATGTACAATTTGATGCATTTTGACACATGTATACACCTGTGAAACCATCACCACAATCACAATAATGAACATATCCTTCACCCCTAAAAGTTTCCTTGTGCTTCCTTGTTATCTATCCCTCTCTTTCCTACTGCCATTTTCCCAGGTTGGCTTTCTGTCAGAGAGTTTAGTTTGCATTCTCTAGAGTTTTACATAAATTGAATTGTAATCATTTTTTTCATCTGGCTTCTTTCACTCAGCACAATTATTTTGAGATTTCTCAATGTTATTTATGCATGTATCAATAGTTTACTCCTTTTTATTGCTGAGTATTCCATTATGTGGAGATACTGCAATTTGTCCATTCACCTATCAATAGATATTTGAGTTGTTTTCAGTTTGAGGTATTACAAATAAGCTGCTAAGAATATTTGTGTACAAGTCCTTGTGTGGACATATACTTTAATTTCTCTTGGGTAAATTCCTAGGAGTGGAATGGCTGGGTCATATGATAGGTGTATGTTTGACTTTTTAAGAAGCTGCCAAATAACATAGTTTATAAAGAAAATGCTCTACATTCTACTTTGGTGAGTAGCATTTGAGGTTTTAAAAGCCTGTGAGCAGCCGTCTGAGATACTCCACTGGTCTCGTCCTGTCGGAAGCAAGGGAAAATGAAGAAAACTAAAGACACAAGGGAAACGTTAGTCCAAAGGACTAATAAACCACAAGTACCACAACCTCCACCAGACTGAGTCCAGTATAACTAAATGGTGCCCCGCTACCACCACCAACTGCTCCGACAGGGATCACAATAGAGGGTCCTGGACAGAGCTGGAGAAAAATAAAGAACAAAATTCTCACAAAAACAGACCAGACTTACTGGCCTGACAGAAACTGGAGAAACCCCGAGAGTATGGGCCCTGGCCACCCTTTTACTCAGTAGTGAAGTCACTCCTGAGGTTCACTCTTCAGCTAAAGATTAGACACCCCCATAACACAAAATGAGACTAAAGGGGCACACCAGCCCAGGGGCAAGGACTAGAAGGCAGGAGGGGACAGGAAAGCCAGTAATAGGGAATCCAAGGTTGAGAAAGGAGAGTGTTGACATGTCATGGGGTTGGTAACCAATGTCATTAAACAATTGGTATACTAACTCTTTAATGAGAAGCTAGTTTGTTCTGTAAACTTTCATCTAAAGTACAATAATAAAAAGAAGGAAATTAAAAAAAAAAAAAGAAGCTGCCAAATTGTTCCAAAGTGGCTACACCATTTTACATTCCCACTATATGGGAACCCTGGTGGCCCAGTGGTTAAAGAGCTCAGCTGCTAAGTAAAAGGTCAGCAGTTCAAATCCACCAGCCGCTCCTTGGAAAACCTATGGGGGCAGTTCCATTCTATCCTCCAGGGTCTCTGAGTTGGAATCAACCTGATGGCAATGGGTTTTGGTTTGATATATGAGAGTTTCAATTGCTCCACATCTTCTCCAACACCAGGTAAGGTCAGTCTTTCCAATTTTAACTATTCTAGTGAGTGTGTCAGGAGCCCTGGTGATGCAATGGTTAAAGCGCTCAGCTGCTAACCGAAAGGTTGGCAGTTCGAACCCACCAGCCACTCCAGGGGAGAAAGATGTGGCAGTCTCTCAATCTTCTGTAGATTGTGGTTGTTGTTAAGTGCTGTCGAGTCGGTTCCGACTCATAGCAACCCTATGTACAACAGAACGAAACACTACCCAGTCCTGTGGCATCCTTACAATCGTTGTTATGCGAGAGCCCATTGTTGAAGCCACTGTGTCAATTTATCTTGTTGATCTGTAAAGATTACAGCCTTGGAAACCCTCTGGGGCAGTTCTACCCCGTCCTATAGGGATCTCTACAAGTTGGAATCAACTCGACAGCAATAGGTTTGGCTTTTGTTTTTTTTTGTTTGTTTGTTTTTGGTTTTGGTTTTTAGTGTGTGTGTAGTGGTATCTCATTGTGGTTTTTAATTTGAATTTTCCTAATGACTAACGATGTTGTACATCTCTTCATTTGCTAATTGGCCATCTGTTTATCTTCTTTGGCAAAGTATCTACTCAAATCTTTTCACCTATTTTTAATTGGGTTGTTTGTCTTCTTACAGAGTTGTTCCTATTATTATAGTTGTGAGAGCTTTTTATGTTTTATAGATGTAAGTCCTTTGTCAGATACATGTTTTACAAATATTTTCTCCCAATCTAAGACTTGCCTTTTAATCTTCTTTAAAGTATCTTTAAAAGAGAAAAAAAAAAAGAATAATTTTGAAGAAGTGAAATTTATTTTTTTCATGCATAAGCCTATTTAAGTGACATGAGGTTTACTAAAATTTTTCCCCCTAGTTTTATCATTTTAGCTTTTACATGTGAGTCTATGATTCATTTCAAGTTAATTTTTAACATATGGTGTGAGATAAGGGTCAAGTTTCCTTTTATTTTATTTTCTGGCATATGATTATTCAATATTTCCAGCACTACTTGTTGAAAAGATTATCCCTTTGCCATTGAATTCCCTTGGCACCTCTGTTGAACATCAATCGACCATATATGTGTGGATCTATTTCTGGACTCTATTTTGTTTCATTGATTAATACATCTATCTTCAGGCTAATATCATACAGTCTTGATTGCTATCACTTTAAAATGAGCCTTGAAATCAGAGAGCATTAAGTTCCTTAACTTTGTTTTTCTTTTCCAAAATTGTTTTGGCTATTTTTGGTTCTTTGTATTTCCATATACATTTTCGAATCAGCTTGTCAATTTCTGCAAAAAGGTCTGTTGGGATTTCATTTAATCTATAGGCCTCTTTGTAGGAGGCTTTTTCTGATCAACTTCAGGTAACTTCAGCAATGGCGTTCAACTCACCTATGAACCCACCTGAATCACCTAGAAAAGGACTGGTTTCACTCCAGTGTACTCAACTTCTATTCCTTAAATACCCTGGGAGCCTACACACCTCTCACCTTTACTCTTCCCCACCCCTGCCTAGGCCTCCTGGACATCACCCTACTGGCCCTCAGTGCAAGTGCTACCTCATCTATGAAGCTATCTCCACCCACCCCAGACTCTGGCTGAATCATTCCCTTATCTGGGCTTCCCAGCACCGTCCACATCTCCCTCACAGGCACACAGAGCCTTGAATAACTTAATGTCACTTTAGGTAGTCATTACTAGTCCATGCCTCTGTCTCCCTGATTAGATGGAACTCTTCCAGGGAAGGGACTGTGTTATTATTTATCTTGGTATTAAGGGTGTCTTTTTCTTTAATTCAAATTTTTATTTTGAGCTCATTATAGATTTACATGAAGTTGTAAGAAATAATACAAAGAGATCCCATATACCCTTTATCCAATTTCCCCCAATAGTGACAAACATCTTGAAAAACTTTGGTACAATAATACAACCAGAAAATCAATGCTGATACAACCAATTGATTATTCAGATTTCTCCAGTTTTACATGTACTCATTTGTGTGGGGTTAAGGACATCTTTTTACTATTTATATTTTATCAAAGATTTATTTGACTCCTACTGTGTGCCAGACAATGAATCCTGGTGACACAATGGTTAAGTGCTCAGCTGCTAACTGAAAGGATGGTGGTTTGAACCCACCCAGGGGCTCTGCGGGAGAAACACCTGGTGATCTGCTCCTGTAAAGACTAGACCCAGAACAAACCCATTGCCATGAAGTCAATTCCGACCATATAGAACAGGGTGGAACTGCCCCATAGAGTTTCCAAGGAGCAGCTGGTGGATTCGAACTATCGACCTTTTGGTTAGCAGCCAAACGCTTAACAACTGACCCACCACCAAGGCTCCTCTGTAAACATTACAGCCTAGTAAACCCTATGGGGCAGATCTACTCTGTCATATTGTGTCGCTATGAGTCAGAATCGACTGGATGGCATCCACTACCAACAACATGGTCATAATCTTGCCCTTTGAAATAAAGTTTTGAAAGCGATGTGGTAAAAGTAATTTAAAAGAGCTACTCAGGGTGCTGTGGGAACCAACCTAGAAGCAACTAGCCCACTTTTTTTTTGTGGGAGGGAGGGAGAGACTGGGGAGGGATGTCAGGAATGGCCTTGGTCAAGGCTTGCCACTATCAGGTGCTCAATAAATGTGTTAAATGATTGTTAAACCCAACGTTACTTTCCATGTGGTTACTGTTGTTAGTTACTGACAAGTAGATTCCAACTCATGGCGACCTCATGTGTGCAGAGTAGAACTATTAAGTTTTCAAGGCTGTGACCTTTTGGAAGCAGATCTCCAGGCTTGTCTTCCAAGGCCCCTCTGGGTGGGTTCAAAATGCCAACTTTCAGCTAGGAGGGAGCGCTTAACTGTTTGTGCCACCCAGGGACTCCTATTTTCCATGTAGACTCATTTACTTCACATCTCTGCATTACATGCTGTTTTGGCAAATGGAAAATTTAAGGCTCAGAAGTTATTTCGTGCCTTGCGCAGGGTCACGCAATTACCAAGTGGCAGGAGCGCGTGAAGGCAGCCCGAGTTCTCTTACTCAAAGCCCAGTTCTCTCTCTTTCCGATGGCGGCAGGCGGTGCTCGTTATCTTTGCCACGTATGCGTTACTCCTATTTGGAACTTTGCCCTCAAACCCCTTCTTGTTTTCTTGGCTGCCTATACGCGAGCCTTCCCCGTAAATTCTGGACACGTTGTAATTCTGGGGAGGATCGATGGAGCGTCCAACAACACTCCCCTACTGCGTAAGCCTTACAGCCGCGGGACACGCGCGGATCGCCCCCCAACCCGGTGCGCGGCAGCACGGACGCATGCGCACACAGGCGGCGGTTGTAACCGGGAATTGGGTCCTAGCCCCAGCGAGGGGAGGGGCCGGAAGTACCTTTACGTCTCCCCGTTGCTAAGAGACGGAGCCTCTACAAGCTAGACGGAGATTCTAGGGCTTCTTTTCCTCTTTATTCGCTTTAGCGTTTCCAAATCGGGTTACCATGTCGGACCCAGAAAATGAGAGCTTGCGAAGCACTTTTCCCTCTTACATGGCGGAGGGCGAGCGGCTGTATCTGTGCGGGGAATTCACTAAAGCTGCCCAGAGCTTCAGCAACGTGAGTCGCATTCTGAACCTATTAACCACCTAGCACCTCCTTCAATAACACTGAAGTCCTAGTGATGCTTGGATGACCACATTAATTTCGTTACTATTGTTTGTACTATCCCCTGTTCCTGATTGATATGCCACTGATCAGCCCCATCAGTTACTGATAAGCCCCACCTTTGGTGATTTTCTACCAATTCCCACTTAATGTCCTCCTGATTGTTAATAACCATTCTTTGCATTAGCAGTGACGCTTTTCCCTACATTTTTACTTAAATGTTTCGTGATTAACTGGCTTCCTTCCACAGAGCAGTCTCAATATCCGACCATTAGCTAGAAGATTGGCTGGGAGGCTGCGTGTAGAAGTGATAAAGTCTCTGGTACACAGAAGTTCATGAAAAAGGTGGTTCGAGCCCACCCAGGGGCACCTCGGAACAAAGACCTGCCAGTCTACTTTAGAAAAGTCAGCCTTCGAAGACCCTATGGAGCACAATTTACTCTGACATACATGGGGCTGCCATGAGTCAAAATCAACTCAGCAACTGGTCAAATAACTATATTATATGTAACCTCAGTATTGCCCCACCCCACTCTAGGGGGACTGAGTGCTGTTTTAGGCTGTCAGGCACACTGCTAAACGCAGAATAAGCCTTTGAGGGAGGTACTATTATTGCCCCATTTTAGAGAGGAGGCCGATAGAGAGGTTGAGTAACATGCCCAAGGTCACGAAACTAGCAAGTAGCAGAGAAAGGATTCCAACCTAAGCACTCAGACTGCAGTGCTGCGGTGCTAATCAGCATACTATTTTCCCTCCTGAGTAAGCTATAAGTTATTCTTATGACAATTTCTTTTGCTACAGATGGTCCACTTCTTATTCCACATGGAATGGTAAGATAGTCTTCTAATCAGTCCCAAGACTCCCCCTAAAGTCGAGCTTCTCAACTGCCAGCAAGAGTCTTTTGTCTCTTTCAATTACCAACCATACCCGAAAACCAGAAATGATTGACCAGTTGGGCCAACATGTCCCATCTTTCAGAAACCCAGGCAGAGAGAAAAGAACACCCTGAGGGAAGGTAGCCTTGGGTGGTAAGTGGCCTCTTTCCATGAAAGGAAAGACAGTAGCTACTTCCACTTCTTAGAAGGGTAGGAAGGTCTTAGAGGGGTGAGTAGAATCTGATGCCTCAGGAAACACAGTGCACTACAGAGTATGGTGATGGTCTCAAACAGAGAAGAAGAAAGGACTTGCGGGGAATTGTTCCACCCCCACACTGGGGCCAGAACCATAGCTTTCTTGCCATGTTGCGGCTGTTGCTGGCCTGAAGAGTCCCCTTAAAACTCTGGGACTGGCCTTTCCAGGAGAACATCTACCTTACCCTGCGTGGTTCCTGTCAACCATGAATGGTTCTTTTCTTAGGCTCTTCACCTTCAGAATGGAGACAAGAACTGCCTGGTTGCCCGCTCCAAATGCTTCCTGAAGATGGGAGACTTGGAGAATTCCCTGAAGGATGCTGAAGCTTCACTCCAGGGTGACCCGACTTTCTGCAAGGTGACTAGATCTGTGGGAGAACTCAATCATGCTTTCACCACTGCCATTGCCTGCAGCAGCCTCTGGTTATAAGTAGTTGAAGAATGAGCCAGACTGCCTAGAGTTTGATGCGTTTTCTCTTCATGGGTCACTTGCCCAGCTCCCTGCCTCAATGTATGCCAACCTTGACCCTCAACTCAGGACCCTTCTGTTCTACCACCACTAAGTCCTATAAAGCCTTGTCTGTCCACCTGGATTAGACTTCCTCTCATTCCAGGGGATTTTACAAAAGGCCGAGACACTGTACACCATGGGAGACTTTGAGTTTGCCTTGGTGTTCTATCATCGAGGCTACAAGCTGCGACCTGACCGGGAATTCAAAGTTGGAATTCAGAAAGCCCAGGAAGCCATCAACAACTCAGTGGGAAGTGAGTGACCATAGGTCTATGCCCTTTTTGGGAAGGCTCTTGGAATCTTAGGTTTGGGGGAGGACCTGAGGCACAGCAGGTGAACAGTCATCACCAGGACTATTAAAAAAAAGAAAAAAAGGTTGCTGTCGAGTCAGTTCCGACTCATAGTGACCCTATGGGACAGGGTAGAACTGTCCCACAGGGATTCCAAGGAGCAGCTGGTGGATTTGAACTGCCGACCTTTTGGTTAGCAGCTGAGCTCTTAACCACCGCACCACCAGGGCTCCACCAGGACTATAGGGAGTCACATATTTGGATATAGCTGCTGATGATTTTGCTGAGGATTAGGAACTGTCCACTTGGAAGACCAGACCCTGATCCACCGTTCCAAGCACGCAGCATCTGGTTTTCCTCAAAGCTGTTTCAGAGTAGACCTGTCTTTGGTCTGGTGTCATAGTGCAGAACGGGGTTAGCCCTAGTCCCTGTCTAACTCCCTCTGTGTACGCACCCAAGGGGCTGGCCTTGTTCATCAGCTCAATGGCAGGGGGAGGTGGGAGGGGAGCGAGAGCTTGCCACAGTTTTAAGATCTGTGGGCTGCAGAGTTTGGGAATGGTCCCAGAGTTGGAGAGCTGCCCGTGTGCCCAGGGCCTCCCTCTGGAAATCTGACCGCCAATGCCTTGGGCTAGCGGGGGATGTCTCGCTCCTAGGAGAGTGTTGAACGAAACAGCCTGTAGGCTGGCTCAGGTCCAGCTTTCCACAGCCTCCACCATCCCCCTGCCAAAGTCAGCCGTTTCCACATAGAAATATGTGATAGGTCATGCCTGAGGGCCTGGCCAACCTGAACACCAGCTTTTGTCCTTGCAGGTCCTTCTTCAATCAAACTGGAGAACAGAGGGGACCTTTCTTTCTTAAGCAAGCAGGCCGAGGTAAGGGCCCTGTTCTGTGGCTGCATCTCTCTGCGGGGAGGCCAGATGGCCCCAGACTCCAGAAGGGTCTTGAGAGTCTTAACGGTTCCCAGACCGGGCGACAGCCAGTATCTCTAACACAGCTCATGGTTCTCAGCCCACAGAGAGGTCCTGGAGGAGGAGTCTGGGATCACAAATTGGGCCATGGCTGGGTATGCTGAGCTTGTTGAAATTCTTTCGGGGATTGCTGTATCTTCCCAGAATATGAAAGCCCAGCAGAAGCCTCATCCGGTGAGACAGTTGTTGCACGACACCAAGAGAGAGAGCAAGCGGAAGGGCTCGCTCAAGAGTGAGAAGACTGTCCGCCAGCTCTTGGGGGAGCTCTACGTGGACAAGGAGTATCTGGAGAAGCTCCTACTGGACGAAGGTTTCAGACACTTGGTTTGCAAGAGGCGACTTGGGCAAAGGAAATCTAGGTGGATGATTATGCATGTGCCAGAACCAGAGCCTTTGATATAATATTAGTTGACATGTATCTATGGACAGGTTTTCCTATCATCCTCATTTTACAGATGAGGAAATTAAGCCTCAGAAAGGTAAAGTAATTCACCTAAGATCACACACAGGTAGGAAGTGACATGGCTTAGATGTGAGTCCAGGGAGTTTGATTTCAGAGCCAGTGCTCTTAACCACTTGGGTACCCTGGGAGGGCATGACAGAGATCTGGACTCCTTTCCCACCATAGTCCCTGATGGTGGTGTCCCATGAACCCCCAGTCTATATAGTGGGCAAGGAATCCAGCTGAGAGGAGCTAGAAGGCGGCTCCTGGGATATTAGTACTAGAACATCCTGAAACATCTGGTCCATCCCTCCTTTTATAGAAAGCGAAACAGAGACCCAGAATGGGGAGTAACTTGTCCAAGGTGACAAGCAAGTTAGTGGTGGAGTTGACACCAGAACCCAGGCCTCCTAACCTCCAGTCCAATGTTTTTTCCATCACACTATGTTGTCAGGGACAAAAAATAGGACAGAGCCTTGAAATCGGTGTCTCATATAAACATGGGGGTGGAGGTCTTGCCATTAGCTCATAAGCCTGAGCAGGGATTGCCCTTGAATCAAATATGCCTTTTCCCAGAACTAGCTTCCTAAGGTCAAATGCAGGATTCCCTATGGGTCTGTCACCAGGCAGCTTCTCCACTGGCAGTCTCCTCAGTGACAGGCCGCACACTGCGCTCCCCCCAGAGGAACTGCCTGGGGTCGCCTCTGTGAAGAGGAAGGTGGCCTGAATGTTACCCGTGTGGCCTGATGCAGCTTTGCTACCAGCTCTAACCTCCGGACAGGCGAGCGGGCAAGACTTGGGCACACCCCTTCCAGCTCCCAGCATGTACTGGTTCATTTGGCACTTGGAGAATCACTTGGCACTGGTATCCTGGGCCAGGTCAGGCATTTAGACTCAGTCCTCTCTGAGCGCACAGCTCAAAATGGGGGATCCCAGAGGGAGGGCTGGAGGTTTCTCAGAATGCTACCCACCAGCCGTCCCTTCTGCTAGCTCCCCGTTTCTTACCATAAGGGGCCTCTTCTCTTAGCTCTACCATGAGAGGGCCGACAGGGAGGCTCTGGTCCCATCCTGGCCTGGACAGGCCCACATGCTCTTACTTGCCTCACTGTTTTCGCAACCTAGGGAGCGCTCTCCACAGGCCCTGCAGCAGGGATGCCAAGCTAAGAGGAGGCAACTCCTTAGACGCCTGTTCTACTTGGCTCTTCCTTCACCCCTTCTCCACAGACTTGATCAAAGGCACCATCAAGCGTGGCCTGACCGTGGAGGATCTCATCATGACTGGCATCAACTATCTGGACACCCGCAGTGACTTCTGGAGGCAGCAGAAGCCGATCTATGCCAGGGAGCGGGACAGGAAGCTGATGCAAGAGAAATGGCTGCGGGACCGCAAACGCCGTCCCTCGCAGACAGCCCATTACATCCTCAAGAGCCTCGAGGACATTGACATGTGTAGGTGGTGTCCTCACAAGGGTTGGCCGATGCCTCCAGAGGACCCAGAGGGCCTGGACCCTGGGCCTTGGCCAGGTGGGGGCAGGAGGGAGGGATACAGTAGCCTGAGCTTGTTGGGGAGGGATTGTCCCTTCAACCCTGAGGAATGAGGAGGTGGCCCCCCTCCACATCCTCTCTTCCCCTGCCCAGTGCTGACCAGCGGCAGTGCTGAAGGGAGCCTTCAGAAAGCTGAGAAAGTGCTGAAGAAGGTGCTGGAGTGGAACAAAGAAGAGGTGCCCAACAAGGACGAGCTGGTTGGCAACTTGTACAGCTGCATAGGGAATGCTCAGATGGAGCTGGGACAGATGGCGGCAGCCCTGCAGAGCCACAGAAAGGACCTGGAGATCGCCAGGGAATAGTGAGTGTCCCGGCGAAGGCCAGGCTGCCGGGGCCCATGGGCTGGCAGAGGAGCGGGGCCTGGGGCAGCATCTCAGCCTTTTACCAGGGCTGCTGGTGACTAAGCTACCTCCCTTGACTCCTACTTTCTGCCCTGCACACCTGAGGTAGATTTTCCAGAGGGGCTGTTTGCCTAGGGCTAAGGGTAAGGGGCAAACCTAGCCTGTTAGCTTTTTTACCACAAAAAGGAGGATAGTGGCCCAAGACTCCAAAAAGCTCCCAGTGGTCTGGCTCTTGGGGATATTTTCATTCTTACATCATCTCAACAAGCATTCATCAAGCCCCAGACCTGCCAGATGCTGCTAGCACAGGGAACACAACAGTGAACAGACACAAGGGTCATTGCCCTGCTGACACCAAACACAAGTGACATAGCTAATTATAACTGTGATAAGTTTCATGAAGGAAAAGTACAGAAGCCAGTGCTGTGGGAAACCAATTCCAGGAGGACTGGACTGGGTGTTAGGGAACATGCCCAGTCTGTGGGAAGGCCCTGAGGCAGGAGGAAATGTAAGGCTGGAGAGCACAGACTATAGCCAGGGAGAGAAAGTGCCTGAGAAGAGGCTGGAAGAAGTGGGCAGTGTCAGATCAAGCAGGGCCTCGTAAACCATGGGCAGGCCAAGAGCACGGGCTCTGGAATCAGGCAGACCTGGGCTTTGAGACCTGCACCTCCTAGCTGTGGGACCTTTGGCAAGTCACATAACCTCCCTCAGCCTCAGTGTCTCATCTGTAAAATGGGCATAAAAATAGCACCTACCTCACAGTAGGGAGGAGTCCTTGGGTGATAGAACAGTTAACACACTTGGCTGCTAACCAAAAGGTTAGCAGTTTGAGTCCACTCAGAGGTACCTTGTAAGAAAGGCCTGGCAATCTACTTCTAAAAAATCAGCCATTGAAAACCCTATGGAGCACAGTTCTACTCTGACATAAGGGGTCACCATGAGCTGGAGGTGACTTGATGGCAGCTACTTGGTTGGTTGCCACAGCCCAGCCACTGCTGCCCTTCCTGCCTCTGATATCTCTTTCTAGCTGGTCGCACACATCCCCATCAAACACACACTGCTTTTCATTTATCACTTCTTCTTCCCCTGCTGACAAAAGGGCCCTGGCCCCTCATTGCCTGCAGAATAAAGTCCAAACTCCTTTGGTTGGCTCATACATACATATAGAAAATTTTTCAAAATCCATATTTTACCTAAAAAAAAAATCAATTCAGACCACCTCATACAATACCCTGTAAAAACAATAATTTGCAGCATACACCCATTTCTTCAGTTACTAACAGTTATACAGTCCTTACCTGCCAACAGCACATACGGTCAATGGTACAGTACCTTACCAATAAACCTGAGAGGCAGAAAATGTAGGTGGGCACTATGTGTTCTACTCTTCATGAAAGGTTATTAATCAACGTTAGTTCCTTTCTGACCTTCACATGGAGGCCTCACCCTCCCACTCCAGTCTTGCATGGGCCTTGTTTGTGCCCCTCCTTCTACTCAAGCTGTACCCCTCCTTGTCCAACCCCTCAGCTGGCCTGACAGGCCTGGCTGCCTCCACTCACTTCCATCAAAGCCTGTTGTCCGTCCTTCATGGTGCAGCTCGAATCCCAAAGTGTCAAAGTAGCCTTCAAGGACACCAAGCCTCATTTATTTCTCTGAATACTTTGTAGATTATTTGATTGCATGCTTCTCATTACTGTTATGATTTCTTGCTACATATTATTACTAGGAGTAAATGAACATATTACAAGTTAATTTACCCATTCATTCATCACACCCTAACTGAGCACCCACTCTGGAAGAGGGGAGCAACATCTGAGGTGCTGTGAGCCCAGCAGGTTCAAAGTGTAGCCAAGGGTCCCCAGAGAGAGGCAGGCGGGAGCCCTGCTGGGAGCTGGGGGTTTCAGTGGGGACAGGGACTTCAGCAAGGTGGACGAGGGGGAGGGAGAAGGCACCCTTGGCAGAGACATGAGGCAGGGATGGAGGGATTGTGGGGGGAGCTGCAGGTAGTGTGGCAGGGTGGGGACCAGGGCCGGTGGGGAGTGGGGCGGCAGGTGCCATGCTGAAGGGACTGCGGGCTAATGAAGGAGTTTGTTTTGCACAGGTACTACAATGTTGTACTTGACTCAAAATGTATAGTGTTCAGGGCAAAACTTGAAAGTCCCGCCTCCTCCCATGCCATTCCCCTCACCTCCTTGGGACCACTTTTGGATGTGTCCTTCTGGCCCTTTTCAATGTATTTACCTGCATACACATACATATACATGCATACATATGTATATATAAATGTAGGTCACCATGAGTCAGAATTGACTCTATGGCAATGGGATACATAGGACTTTTAAAACAAAAACAATTCATTTTTTTTCCTGGGTAATTGTTAATAGTTTGACTTACATTCTCCCTTTTTAAAATGCCCACATATATTTTTTACATTTTAAATTATTTCATTGTTGTTGAGAATATACACAGCAAACCATATACCAATTTAAGATACAATTATTGGTCTCCTCCTGTCCAGGGCAAAAAAGAGTGAAGAAAAAGTCTCAAGGAAACAGTCCAAAGGACTAATGGACCACATGCTCCACTAGCCTGAGACCAGAAGAACTAGATGGTGGCAGGCTACCACTACTGACCGCTCTGATCGGGATTACAGTAAAGAGTCCTGGACAGAGTGGGAGAA